>NC_054469.1:233193468-233218147 GCF_017639515.1 Carcharodon carcharias
CCCCCCCCCCCCCCCCCCCCCCCCCCCCCCCCCCCCCCCCCCCACCCCCCCCCCCCCCCCCCCCCCCCCCCCCCCCCCCCCCCCCCCCCCCCCCCCCCCCCCCCCCCCCCCCCCCCCCCCCCCCCCCCCACCCCCCCCCCCCCCCCCCCCCCCCCCCCCCCCCCCCCCCCCCCCCCCCCCCCCCCCCCCCCCCCCCCCCCCCCCCCCCCCCCCCCCCCCCCCCCCCCCCCCCCCCCCCCCCCCCCCCCCCCCCCCCCCCCCCCCCCCCCCCCCCCCCCCCCCCCCCCCCCCCCCCCCCCCCCCCCCCCCCCCCCCCCCCCCCCCCCCCCCCCCCCCCCCCCCCCCCCCCCCCCCCCCCCCCCCCCCACCCCCCCCCCCCCCCCCCCCCCCCCCCCCCCCCCCCCCCACCCCCCCCCCCCCCCCCCCCCCCCCCCCCCCCCCCCCCCCCCCCCCCCCCCCCCCCCCCCCCCCCCCCCCCCCCCCCCCCCCCCCCCCCCCCCCCCCCCCCCCCCCCCCCCCCCCCCCCCCCCCCCCCCCCCCCCCCCCCCCCCCCCCCCCCCCCCCCCCCCCCCCCCCCCCACCCCCCCCCCCCCCCCCCCCCCCCCCCCCCCCCCCCCCCCCCCCCCCCCCCCCCCCCCCCCCCCCCCCCCCCCCCCCCCCCCCCCCCCCCCCCCCCCCCCCCCCCCCCCCCCCCCCCCCCCCACCCCCCCCCCCCCCCCCCCCCCCCCCCCCCCCCCCCCCCCCCCCCCCCCCCCCCCCCCCCCCCCCCCCCCCCCCCCCCCCCCCCCCCCCCCCCCCCCCCCCCCCCCCCCCCCCCCCCCCCCCCCCCCCCCCCCCCCCCCCCCCCCCCCCCCCCCCCCCCCCCCCCCCCCCCCCCCCCCCCCCCCCCCCCCCCCCCCCCCCCCCCCCCCCCCCCCCCCCCCCCCCCCCCCCCCCCCCCCCCCCCCCCCCCCCCCCCCCCCCCCCCCCCCCCCCCCCCCCCCCCCCCCCCCCCCCCCCCCCCCCCCCCCCCCCCCCCCCCCCCCCCCCCCCCCCCCCCCCCCCCCCCCCCCCCCCCCCCCACCCCCCCCCCCCCCCCCCCCCCCCCCCCCCCCCCCCCCCCCCCCCCCCCCCCCCCCCCCCCCCCCCCCCCCCCCCCCCCCCCCCCCCCCCCCCCCCCCCCCCCCCCCCCCCCCCCCCCCCCCCCCCCCCCCCCCCCCCCCCCCCCCCCCCCCCCCCCCCCCCCCCCCCCCCCCCCCCCCCCCCCCCCCCCCCCCCCCCCCCCCCCCCCCCCCCCCCCCCCCCCCCCCCCCCCCCCCCCCCCCCCCCCCCCCCCCCCCCCCCCCCCCCCCCCCCCCCCCCCCCCCCCCCCCCCCCCCCCCCCCCCCCCCCCCCCCCCCCCCCCCCCCCCCCCCCCCCCCCCCCCCCCCCCCCCCCCCCCCCCCCCCCCCCCCCCCCCCCCCCCCCCCCCCCCCCCCCCCCCCCCCACCCCCCCCCCCCCCCCCCCCCCCCCCCCCCCCCCCCCCCCCCCCCCCCCCCCCCCCCCCCCCCCCCCCCCCCCCCCCCCCCCCCCCCCCCCCCCCCCCCCCCCCCCCCCCCCCCCCCCCCCCCCCCCCCCCCCCCCCCCCCCCCCCCCCCCCCCCCCCCCCCCCCCCCCCCCCCCCCCCCCCCCCCCCCCCCCCCCCCCCCCCCCCCCCCCCCCCCCCCCCCCCCCCCCCCCCCCCCCCCCCCCCCCCCCCCCCCCCCCCCCCCCCCCCCCCCCCCCCCCCCCCCCCCCCCCCCCCCCCCCCCCCCCCCCCCCCCCCCCCCCCCCCCCCCCCCCCCCCCCCCCCCCCCCCCCCCCCCCCCCCCCCCCCCCCCCCCCCCCCCCCCCCCCCCCCCCCCCCCCCCCCCCCCCCCCCCCCCCCCCCCCCCCCCCCCCCCCCCCCCCCCCCCCCCCCCCCCCCCCCCCCCCCCCCCCCCCCCCCCCCCCCCCCCCCCCCCCCCCCCCCCCCCCCCCCCCCCCCCCCCCCCCCCCCCCCCCCCCCCCCCCCCCCCCCCCCCCCCCCCCCCCCCCCCCCCCCCCCCCCCCCCCCCCCCCCCCCCCCCCCCCCCCCCCCCCCCCCCCCCCCCCCCCCCCCCCCCCCCCCCCCCCCCCCCCCCCCCCCCCCCCCCCCCCCCCCCCCCCCCCCCCCCCCCCCCCCCCCCCCCCCCCCCCCCCCCCCCCCCCCCCCCCCCCCCCCCCCCCCCCCCCCCCCCCCCCCCCCCCCCCCCCCCCCCCCCCCCCCCCCCCCCCCCCCCCCCCCCCCCCCCCCCCCCCCCCCCCCCCCCCCCCCCCCCCCCCCCCCCCCCCCCCCCCCCCCCCCCCCCCCCCCCCCCCCCCCCCCCCCCCCCCCCCCCCCCCCCCCCCCCCCCCCCCCCCCCCCCCCCCCCCCCCCCCCCCCCCCCCCCCCCCCCCCCCCCCCCCCCCCCCCCCCCCCCCCCCCCCCCCCCCCCCCCCCCCCCCCCCCCCCCCCCCCCCCCCCCCCCCCCCCCCCCCCCCCCCCCCCCCCCCCCCCCCCCCCCCCCCCCCCCCCCCCCCCCCCCCCCCCCCCCCCCCCCCCCCCCCCCCCCCCCCCCCCCCCCCCCCCCCCCCCCCCCCCCCCCCCCCCCCCCCCCCCCCCCCCCCCCCCCCCCCCCCCCCCCCCCCCCCCCCCCCCCCCCCCCCCCCCCCCCCCCCCCCCCCCCCCCCCCCCCCCCCCCCCCCCCCCCCCCCCCCCCCCCCCCCCCCCCCCCCCCCCCCCCCCCCCCCCCCCCCCCCCCCCCCCCCCCCCCCCCCCCCCCCCCCCCCCCCCCCCCCCCCCCCCCCCCCCCCCCCCCCCCCCCCCCCCCCCCCCCCCCCCCCCCCCCCCCCCCCCCCCCCCCCCCCCCCCCCCCCCCCCCCCCCCCCCCCCCCCCCCCCCCCCCCCCCCCCCCCCCCCCCCCCCCCCCCCCCCCCCCCCCCCCCCCCCCCCCCCCCCCCCCCCCCCCCCCCCCCCCCCCCCCCCCCCCCCCCCCCCCCCCCCCCCCCCCCCCCCCCCCCCCCCCCCCCCCCCCCCCCCCCCCCCCCCCCCCCCCCCCCCCCCCCCCCCCCCCCCCCCCCCCCCCCCCCCCCCCCCCCCCCCCCCCCCCCCCCCCCCCCCCCCCCCCCCCCCCCCCCCCCCCCCCCCCCCCCCCCCCCCCCCCCCCCCCCCCCCCCCCCCCCCCCCCCCCCCCCCCCCCCCCCCCCCCCCCCCCCCCCCCCCCCCCCCCCCCCCCCCCCCCCCCCCCCCCCCCCCCCCCCCCCCCCCCCCCCCCCCCCCCCCCCCCCCCCCCCCCCCCCCCCCCCCCCCCCCCCCCCCCCCCCCCCCCCCCCCCCCCCCCCCCCCCCCCCCCCCCCCCCCCCCCCCCCCCCCCCCCCCCCCCCCCCCCCCCCCCCCCCCCCCCCCCCCCCCCCCCCCCCCCCCCCCCCCCCCCCCCCCCCCCCCCCCCCCCCCCCCCCCCCCCCCCCCCCCCCCCCCCCCCCCCCCCCCCCCCCCCCCCCCCCCCCCCCCCCCCCCCCCCCCCCCCCCCCCCCCCCCCCCCCCCCCCCCCCCCCCCCCCCCCCCCCCCCCCCCCCCCCCCCCCCCCCCCCCCCCCCCCCCCCCCCCCCCCCCCCCCCCCCCCCCCCCCCCCCCCCCCCCCCCCCCCCCCCCCCCCCCCCCCCCCCCCCCCCCCCCCCCCCCCCCCCCCCCCCCCCCCCCCCCCCCCCCCCCCCCCCCCCCCCCCCCCCCCCCCCCCCCCCCCCCCCCCCCCCCCCCCCCCCCCCCCCCCCCCCCCCCCCCCCCCCCCCCCCCCCCCCCCCCCCCCCCCCCCCCCCCCCCCCCCCCCCCCCCCCCCCCCCCCCCCCCCCCCCCCCCCCCCCCCCCCCCCCCCCCCCCCCCCCCCCCCCCCCCCCCCCCCCCCCCCCCCCCCCCCCCCCCCCCCCCCCCCCCCCCCCCCCCCCCCCCCCCCCCCCCCCCCCCCCCCCCCCCCCCCCCCCCCCCCCCCCCCCCCCCCCCCCCCCCCCCCCCCCCCCCCCCCCCCCCCCCCCCCCCCCCCCCCCCCCCCCCCCCCCCCCCCCCCCCCCCCCCCCCCCCCCCCCCCCCCCCCCCCCCCCCCCCCCCCCCCCCCCCCCCCCCCCCCCCCCCCCCCCCCCCCCCCCCCCCCCCCCCCCCCCCCCCCCCCCCCCCCCCCCCCCCCCCCCCCCCCCCCCCCCCCCCCCCCCCCCCCCCCCCCCCCCCCCCCCCCCCCCCCCCCCCCCCCCCCCCCCCCCCCCCCCCCCCCCCCCCCCCCCCCCCCCCCCCCCCCCCCCCCCCCCCCCCCCCCCCCCCCCCCCCCCCCCCCCCCCCCCCCCCCCCCCCCCCCCCCCCCCCCCCCCCCCCCCCCCCCCCCCCCCCCCCCCCCCCCCCCCCCCCCCCCCCCCCCCCCCCCCCCCCCCCCCCCCCCCCCCCCCCCCCCCCCCCCCCCCCCCCCCCCCCCCCCCCCCCCCCCCCCCCCCCCCCCCCCCCCCCCCCCCCCCCCCCCCCCCCCCCCCCCCCCCCCCCCCCCCCCCCCCCCCCCCCCCCCCCCCCCCCCCCCCCCCCCCCCCCCCCCCCCCCCCCCCCCCCCCCCCCCCCCCCCCCCCCCCCCCCCCCCCCCCCCCCCCCCCCCCCCCCCCCCCCCCCCCCCCCCCCCCCCCCCCCCCCCCCCCCCCCCCCCCCCCCCCCCCCCCACCCCCCCCCCCCCCCCCCCCCCCCCCCCCCCCCCCCCCCCCCCCCCCCCCCCCCCCCCCCCCCCCCCCCCCCCCCCCCCCCCCCCCCCCCCCCCCCCCCCCCCCCCCCCCCCCCCCCCCCCCCCCCCCCCCCCCCCCCCCCCCCCCCCCCCCCCCCCCCCCCCCCCCCCCCCCCCCCCCCCCCCCCCCCCCCCCCCCCCCCCCCCCCCCCCCCCCCCCCCCCCCCCCCCCCCCCCCCCCCCCCCCCCCCCCCCCCCCCCCCCCCCCCCCCCCCCCCCCCCCCCCCCCCCCCCCCCCCCCCCCCCCCCCCCCCCCCCCCCCCCCCCCCCCCCCCCCCCCCCCCCCCCCCCCCCCCCCCCCCCCCCCCCCCCCCCCCCCCCCCCCCCCCCCCCCCCCCCCCCCCCCCCCCCCCCCCCCCCCCCCCCCCCCCCCCCCCCCCCCCCCCCCCCCCCCCCCCCCCCCCCCCCCCCCCCCCCCCCCCCCCCCCCCCCCCCCCCCCCCCCCCCCCCCCCCCCCCCCCCCCCCCCCCCCCCCCCCCCCCCCCCCCCCCCCCCCCCCCCCCCCCCCCCCCCCCCCCCCCCCCCCCCCCCCCCCCCCCCCCCCCCCCCCCCCCCCCCCCCCCCCCCCCCCCCCCCCCCCCCCCCCCCCCCCCCCCCCCCCCCCCCCCCCCCCCCCCCCCCCCCCCCCCCCCCCCCCCCCCCCCCCCCCCCCCCCCCCCCCCCCCCCCCCCCCCCCCCCCCCCCCCCCCCCCCCCCCCCCCCCCCCCCCCCCCCCCCCCCCCCCCCCCCCCCCCCCCCCCCCCCCCCCCCCCCCCCCCCCCCCCCCCCCCCCCCCCCCCCCCCCCCCCCCCCCCCCCCCCCCCCCCCCCCCCCCCCCCCCCCCCCCCCCCCCCCCCCCCCCCCCCCCCCCCCCCCCCCCCCCCCCCCCCCCCCCCCCCCCCCCCCCCCCCCCCCCCCCCCCCCCCCCCCCCCCCCCCCCCCCCCCCCCCCCCCCCCCCCCCCCCCCCCCCCCCCCCCCCCCCCCCCCCCCCCCCCCCCCCCCCCCCCCCCCCCCCCCCCCCCCCCCCCCCCCCCCCCCCCCCCCCCCCCCCCCCCCCCCCCCCCCCCCCCCCCCCCCCCCCCCCCCCCCCCCCCCCCCCCCCCCCCCCCCCCCCCCCCCCCCCCCCCCCCCCCCCCCCCCCCCCCCCCCCCCCCCCCCCCCCCACCCCCCCCCCCCCCCCCCCCCCCCCCCCCCCCCCCCCCCCCCCCCCCCCCCCCCCCCCCCCCCCCCCCCCCCCCCCCCCCCCCCCCCCCCCCCCCCCCCCCCCCCCCCCCCCCCCCCCCCCCCCCCCCCCCCCCCCCCCCCCCCCCCCCCCCCCCCCCCCCCCCCCCCCCCCCCCCCCCCCCCCCCCCCCCCCCCCCCCCCCCCCCCCCCCCCCCCCCCCCCCCCCCCCCCCCCCCCCCCCCCCCCCCCCCCCCCCCCCCCCCCCCCCCCCCCCCCCCCCCCCCCCCCCCCCCCCCCCCCCCCCCCCCCCCCCCCCCCCCCCCCCCCCCCCCCCCCCCCCCCCCCCCCCCCCCCCCCCCCCCCCCCCCCCCCCCCCCCCCCCCCCCCCCCCCCCCCCCCCCCCCCCCCCCCCCCCCCCCCCCCCCCCCCCCCCCCCCCCCCCCCCCCCCCCCCCCCCCCCCCCCCCCCCCCCCCCCCCCCCCCCCCCCCCCCCCCCCCCCCCCCCCCCCCCCCCCCCCCCCCCCCCCCCCCCCCCCCCCCCCCCCCCCCCCCCCCCCCCCCCCCCCCCCCCCCCCCCCCCCCCCCCCCCCCCCCCCCCCCCCCCCCCCCCCCCCCCCCCCCCCCCCCCCCCCCCCCCCCCCCCCCCCCCCCCCCCCCCCCCCCCCCCCCCCCCCCCCCCCCCCCCCCCCCCCCCCCCCCCCCCCCCCCCCCCCCCCCCCCCCCCCCCCCCCCCCCCCCCCCCCCCCCCCCCCCCCCCCCCCCCCCCCCCCCCCCCCCCCCCCCCCCCCCCCCCCCCCCCCCCCCCCCCCCCCCCCCCCCCCCCCCCCCCCCCCCCCCCCCCCCCCCCCCCCCCCCCCCCCCCCCCCCCCCCCCCCCCCCCCCCCCCCCCCCCCCCCCCCCCCCCCCCCCCCCCCCCCCCCCCCCCCCCCCCCCCCCCCCCCCCCCCCCCCCCCCCCCCCCCCCCCCCCCCCCCCCCCCCCCCCCCCCCCCCCCCCCCCCCCCCACCCCCCCCCCCCCCCCCCCCCCCCCCCCCCCCCCCCCCCCCCCCCCCCCCCCCCCCCCCCCCCCCCCCCCCCCCCCCCCCCCCCCCCCCCCCCCCCCCCCCCCCCCCCCCCCCCCCCCCCCCCCCCCCCCCCCCCCCCCCCCCCCCCCCCCCCCCCCCCCCCCCCCCCCCCCCCCCCCCCCCCCCCCCCCCCCCCCCCCCCCCCCCCCCCCCCCCCCCCCCCCCCCCCCCCCCCCCCCCCCCCCCCCCCCCCCCCCCCCCCCCCCCCCCCCCCCCCCCCCCCCCCCCCCCCCCCCCCCCCCCCCCCCCCCCCCCCCCCCCCCCCCCCCCCCCCCCCCCCCCCCCCCCCCCCCCCCCCCCCCCCCCCCCCCCCCCCCCCCCCCCCCCCCCCCCCCCCCCCCCCCCCCCCCCCCCCCCCCCCCCCCCCCCCCCCCCCCCCCCCCCCCCCCCCCCCCCCCCCCCCCCCCCCCCCCCCCCCCCCCCCCCCCCCCCCCCCCCCCCCCCCCCCCCCCCCCCCCCCCCCCCCCCCCCCCCCCCCCCCCCCCCCCCCCCCCCCCCCCCCCCCCCCCCCCCCCCCCCCCCCCCCCCCCCCCCCCCCCACCCCCCCCCCCCCCCCCCCCCCCCCCCCCCCCCCCCCCCCCCCCCCCCCCCCCCCCCCCCCCCCCCCCCCCCCCCCCCCCCCCCCCCCCCCCCCCCCCCCCCCCCCCCCCCCCCCCCCCCCCCCCCCCCCCCCCCCCCCCCCCCCCCCCCCCCCCCCCCCCCCCCCCCCCCCCCCCCCCCCCCCCCCCCCCCCCCCCCCCCCCCCCCCCCCCCCCCCCCCCCCCCCCCCCCCCCCCCCCCCCCCCCCCCCCCCCCCCCCCCCCCCCCCCCCCCCCCCCCCCCCCCCCCCCCCCCCCCCCCCCCCCCCCCCCCCCCCCCCCCCCCCCCCCCCCCCCCCCCCCCCCCCCCCCCCCCCCCCCCCCCCCCCCCCCCCCCCCCCCCCCCCCCCACCCCCCCCCCCCCCCCCCCCCCCCCCCCCCCCCCCCCCCCCCCCCCCCCCCCCCCCCCCCCCCCCCCCCCCCCCCCCCCCCCCCCCCCCCCCCCCCCCCCCCCCCCCCCCCCCCCCCCCCCCCCCCCCCCCCCCCCCCCCCCCCCCCCCCCCCCCCCCCCCCCCCCCCCCCCCCCCCCCCCCCCCCCCCCCCCCCCCCCCCCCCCCCCACCCCCCCCCCCCCCCCCCCCCCCCCCCCCCCCCCCCCCCCCCCCCCCCCCCCCCCCCCCCCCCCCCCCCCCCCCCCCCCCCCCCCCCCCCCCCCCCCCCCCCCCCCCCCCCCCCCCCCCCCCCCCCCCCCCCCCCCCCCCCCCCCCCCCCCCCCCCCCCCCCCCCCCCCCCCCCCCCCCCCCCCCCCCCCCCCCCCCCCCCCCCTCCCCCCCCCCCCCCCCCCCCCCCCCCCCCCCCCCCCCCCCCCCCCCCCCCCCCCCCCCCCCCCCCCCCCCCCCCCCCCCCCCCCCCCCCCCCCCCCCCCCCCCCCCCCCCCCCCCCCCCCCCCCCCCCCCCCCCCCCCCCCCCCCCCCCCCCCCCCCCCCCCCCCCCCCCCCCCCCCCCCCCCCCCCCCCCCCCCCCCCCCCCCCCCCCCCCCCCCCCCCCCCCCCCCCCCCCCCCCCCCCCCCCCCCCCCCCCCCCCCCCCCCCCCCCCCCCCCCCCCCCCCCCCCCCCCCCCCCCCCCCCCCCCCCCCCCCCCCCCCCCCCCCCCCCCCCCCCCCCCCCCCCCCCCCCCCCCCCCCCCCCCCCCCCCCCCCCCCCCCCCCCCCCCCCCCCCCCCCCCCCCCCCCCCCCCCCCCCCCCCCCCCCCCCCCCCCCCCCCCCCCCCCCCCCCCCCCCCCCCCCCCCCCCCCCCCCCCCCCCCCCCCCCCCCCCCCCCCCCCCCCCCCCCCCCCCCCCCCCCCCCCCCCCCCCCCCCCCCCCCCCCCCCCCCCCCCCCCCCCCCCCCCCCCCCCCCCCCCCCCCCCCCCCCCCCCCCCCCCCCCCCCCCCCCCCCCCCCCCCCCCCCCCCCCCCCCCCCCCCCCCCCCCCCCCCCCCCCCCCCCCCCCCCCCCCCCCCCCCCACCCCCCCCCCCCCCCCCCCCCCCCCCCCCCCCCCCCCCCCCCCCCCCCCCCCCCCCCCCCCCCCCCCCCCCCCCCCCCCCCCCCCCCCCCCCCCCCCCCCCCCCCCCCCCCCCCCCCCCCCCCCCCCCCCCCCCCCCCCCCCCCCCCCCCCCCCCCCCCCCCCCCCCCCCCCCCCCCCCCCCCCCCCCCCCCCCCCCCCCCCCCCCCCCCCCCCCCCCCCCCCCCCCCCCCCCCCCCCCCCCCCCCCCCCCCCCCCCCCCCCCCCCCCCCCCCCCCCCCCCCCCCCCCCCCCCCCCCCCCCCCCCCCCCCCCCCCCCCCCCCCCCCCCCCCCCCCCACCCCCCCCCCCCCCCCCCCCCCCCCCCCCCCCCCCCCCCCCCCCCCCCCCCCCCCCCCCCCCCCCCCCCCCCCCCCCCCCCCCCCCCCCCCCCCCCCCCCCCCCCCCCCCCCCCCCCCCCCCCCCCCCCCCCCCCCCCCCCCCCCCCCCCCCCCCCCCCCCCCCCCCCCCCCCCCCCCCCCCCCCCCCCCCCCCCCCCCCCCCCCCCCCCCCCCCCCCCCCCCCCCCCCCCCCCCCCCCCCCCCCCCCCCCCCCCCCCCCCCCCCCCCCCCCCCCACCCCCCCCCCCCCCCCCCCCCCCCCCCCCCCCCCCCCCCCCCCCCCCCCCCCCCCCCCCCCCCCCCCCCCCCCCCCCCCCCCCCCCCCCCCCCCCCCCCCCCCCCCCCCCCCCCCCCCCCCCCCCCCCCCCCCCCCCCCCCCCCCCCCCCCCCCCCCCCCCCCCCCCCCCCCCCCCCCCCCCCCCCCCCCCCCCCCCCCCCCCCCCCCCCCCCCCCCCCCCCCCCCCCCCCCCCCCCCCCCCCCCCCCCCCCCCCCCCCCCCCCCCCCCCCCCCCCCCCCCCCCCCCCCCCCCCCCCCCCCCCCCCCCCCCCCCCCCCCCCCCCCCCCCCCCACCCCCCCCCCCCCCCCCCCCCCCCCCCCCCCCCCCCCCCCCCCCCCCCCCCCCCCCCCCCCCCCCCCCCCCCCCCCCCCCCCCCCCCCCCCCCCCCCCCCCCCCCCCCCCCCCCCCCCCCCCCCCCCCCCCCCCCCCCCCCCCCCCCCCCCCCCCCCCCCCACCCCCCCCCCCCCCCCCCCCCCCCCCCCCCCCCCCCCCCCCCCCCCCCCCCCCCCCCCCCCCCCCCCCCCCACCCCCCCCCCCCCCCCCCCCCCCCCCCCCCCCCCCCCCCCCCCCCCCCCCCCCCCCACCCCCCCCCCCCCCCCCCCCCCCCCCACCCCCCCCCCCCCCCCCCCCCCCCCCCCCCCCCCCCCCCCCCCCCCCCCCCCCCCCCCCCACCCCCCCCCCCCCCCCCCCCCCCCCCCCCCCCCCCCCCCCCCCCCCCCCCCCCCCCCCCCCCCCCCCCCCCCCCCCCACCCCCCCCCCCCCCCCCCCCCCCCCCCCCCCCCCCACCCCCCCCCCCCCCCCCACCCCCCCCCCCCCCCCCCCACCCCCCCCCCCCCCCCCCCCCCCCCCCCCCCCCCCCCCCCACCCCCCCCCCCCCCCCCCCCCCCCCCCCCCCCCCCCCCCCCCCCCCCCCCCCCCCCCCCCCCCCCCCCCCCCCCCCCCCCCCCCCCCCCCCCCCCCACCACTCCATCTCCTTCCCAGCAAGCGAAAGCGACGCCGGCAGCCACTGTCGTCCCGGCTGCCGGTGAGGCGGGGGGAGAGCCCCCACACCGTAAGAAAGCACGGAGGAAGGCCCACAACCCAGGGGCGGCGCCTGGAACGCCCCAAACATCCCGAACCCCCCCCCAAACCCCTGTAAACACCGGCTCGGGGGAAATATAACATCCGGCTCTGGCGTGGTGTCCGCGTGTGTTCCCGGGGCTGTGGGTGCTAAGGTGCCGAGTGCTGGGCCCGGCGTGGTGTCCGCGTGTGTTCCCGGTGCCGTGGGTGCTAAGGTGCCGAGTGCTGGGCCCGACGTGGTGTCCGCGTGTGTTCCCGGGGCCGTGGGTACTAAGACACCGAGTGCTGGGCCCGGCGTCATCCCTGCGTGTGCTCCCAGGGCCGGCGGGGATGAGACGCGAGACCCCGAGCTGGTGATGGAAACACCGAAACCCCAGAGGGTGGAGCATCCGGGAAGGATACACAAGGAGGAGGGGGCCTCGGAGATGGAGGTCTTCCTAGCCCCCAGCCTACCCCGGAAGAGACGTCACCCCTCGGAGGAGGAAGAGGGCGACGCCCAAGCTGTAGAGGTTGGCTGTGTCCCTTCTTCCGATGAAGAGGTGGTGACGTCTCCGCCTAACAAAACCTCACCCTGCCCTCTGGGGGAATCCCAAACCCCTACCCCCACATCCACTGTTCCCCCCATCAAACTGCTGCAGTCCCCTGAACAGGGCCGCTCGGGGGTCACTAAGGGCACCTCCCTTGAGGTGGTGCCTGACTCGGACACACTCAATACCCCCAAGGTACCTTCTGGCTCTTTGGGGGACTGCAGCATCCCCCACTTTAAAAAATTCCCTGGGTCGTTGGGTGGCGGTGAGAAGGAAGGCCTTCCCGCTCCCTCCCAAACTTTAGCACCAGGCGTCCTAGTTTTAGGTCAGGAGCTTGTCCTGAGCTCCCCGGACAACCCGGTGCCGGGAGGAGAGCGGGCATCAGAACAGCCGTCGCCCTCTGACCCGAATCCATTAGAGGAGACCAGAGAGGACCCCTCTGGCCTTGATCCTGGGGGTGGAATCGAGGTAGAGGTGGAGCCGACTGGCAGCTCCGAACCAGCCCCCGTACTCAATGCGGGGGAGGGGTGGGAAGCTGGAGGTGACGACCCGGAGGCGGACGGGGTGTCGGTGGTGAGCGCTGGGGATGACGCTGAGTTGTTCTCTAGTGAGGCGGTGGATCCCCTGGTGCCCTCCACTGACTCTCCCCTCATCCCCCCACGGGAACTCCGGGACTTTCTGGCGAGTCATTGCGGTCGCCGAGACAGGGTTCAGTTGGCCTTGGACCGGTGGCACTCGTATCCGCTGGTGTTCTGGTCCACTCGCGAGGTGCTCAAGGCTCCCGAGTTGGACAGGAACGCTCGGCGGAGGGTCCAAATGTTTCTTGCTGTGCTCCTGAAGGAGACGAAGGATTAAAAGTCCTCTCCTTTTTATTTAAGGTGATGGTTTGATGTACTTTTGACAATGAAGACAACCATAGCCAGCCTCAACATCCACGGCAGCAGGGACGTACAGCGCAGGTTCCAGAACCTCTCAGTCCTCCGGGATGGGAAGTATGCCGTGTGCTTCCTGCAGGAACCCCAGACCGTTCCGGGAGACAAAGCTACGTGGCTCCTGGAGTGGCGACGGGGGGTCTACATGAGTCATCCAGCCTCCAATTCTGGCGGGGTGACTATCTTGTTGGCCCCACATTTTCAGCCGGAGATGTTGGGGGTGAAGGAGCCGGTGCCAGGCCGGTTGCTGCACCTGACTGTGCATCTGGGGGGTGCGGCACTTCACTGTGTGAATGTGTACGCTCCCTTGGGTGCACAGCAGCAAGCGCGAGTCTTTGAGGAAGTGTCCACTCATCTCGGCTCCATCAACATGGGCGAGTGCATCGTCCTCGGGGATTTTAATTGCGCCCTCTACGCCCGGGACCGTCACGATACCCAGCACCGCTCGCTCGGTGTGAGTAAGTTACGGGACCTGGTCGGGTCCTTCAACTTGGTGGACGTCTGGTGATAGCTTTACATTGAGCCCCCTCTGAGATGGTTGCCCTGGCGAAGTATTTCTTCCACCAGGACTAGGGACGTTGTGATAGACATGGAGTTACAGGAGAAGCAAAGTTTAAAAAGTGTCCAGCAAGGGAAATTGACGCGGTTAAACTGTTTATACTTCAATGCAAGGAATATTACACACGAGATGAGTTAAGGGTACAGGTAGACACATGGCAGCAGGATGTCATTGCTATAAGGGAGACCTGGCTAAAGGAGGGACACAACTGGCAGCTAAATATCCCTGGTTAGAGTCTTCAGACACAATAGAGGAGGAGATAAAAAAGGAGGGGTGGTAGCACTAATGGTTAAAGAATCAATTCAGTTGTGAGAAGAGATGATATACTAAATGGGTCAACAAATGAGGCTTTATGGATTGAGCTTAGAAAGAAAAGAGGCAGTCACAGTACGGGGAGTATACTACAGACCACCAAATAGTGAAGGGGAGATAGAAGAACTGATATGTAGGCAAATTTCTGCTTGTAAGAACAAGAGGGCAATAATAGTAGGAGACTTCAACTATCCTAATATCAACTGGGATTCAAACAATATAAGGGGCACTGAGGGAGAAACATTCATGCCGTGTGTCCAGGAAAAGTTTTCCAACCAATTAGTAACAAACCCAACGAGAGGAGATGCAATTCTAGACCTAGTCTTGGGGAATGAAGAAAGGCAAGTGAGTGAAGTGACAGTTGGCGACCATATCGGGGACAGTGATCACAATTCAGTTAGATTTAACATTACCATGGAAAAGGACAGAGATAAGGCAGGAGTAAAAGTCTTGAACTGGGGGAAGATAAATTTTGCAGACATGTGAAGGGACTTGGCTGAGGTGGACTGGACAGCACTGCTGGAGGATAAAACATGGAAAACCAGTGGGAAGCACTAAAAAGCGAGATCCTAATTGTACAAAGTAGACACGTCCCCTACAAAAATAAGAATGGTACTGCCAAATCTAGACCCCCATGGTTGTCTAGAGGAATACAGGGGAAGATCAAACAGAAAAAGAAAGTGTACGATAGGCACAAAGAACTAAGCACTGCAGATAGCCTAGACGGATATAGGAAGTGCAGGGACAAAGTAAAAAAGGAAATAAGGAAATCAAAGTGAGGGCATGAAAAAAGATTAGCAAGTAAAGTTAAAGATAACACAAAGATGTTTTACCAACACATTAACTCTGAAAGGTTAGTTAAGGAAAAATTGGGACATATCAGAGATGAAGATGGAAACTTGTGTGTAGATGCAGAGGCTGTGGGAAGGGTTTTGAATGAATATTTTCTGTGTTTACAAAGGAAAGGGAGGATGTAGATATAGTAGTCCAGGAGGAACACTACGAGATATTGGATGGGATAGTCATAAAGAGAGAGGAAGTACTCAAAGGGTTGAAATCCTTGAAAGTCACCAGGGCCAGCTGGATTGTTTCTGAGGCTACTGAATGAAGTCAGGGAGGAGATAGCAGATGCTCTGAGGATGATTTTCCAATCTTCACTAGATACAGGGGAGGTACTGGAGAACTGGAGAAATACAAATGTAGTTCCATTGGCATTTGCTTTGATCCTTTTTTAAACAAACAATTATAGGCCAGTTAGTCTTAAATCGGTGGTGAGTAAATTAGTAGAATCAATCCTGAGAGGATTAACTGTCATGTGGAAAGGCATGAACTAGTTAGGGATGGTCAACATGGATTTGTTAAAGGAAGGTCTTGCCTCACAAATTTGATTGAATTCTTTGGGGAAGTGACAAGAAGGGTTGATGAAGGTAGTGCAGTGGATGTTGTGTACATGCATTTTAGCAAGGCATTTGACAAGGTCCCACATGGCAGATTGGTCAGGAAAGTAAAAGCCCATGGGATTCAGGGTAATGTGGCAAACTGGATAAAAGGTTTGCTTTGTAACAGGAAACAATTTGTAATGGTCGATGGATGCTTTTGCGAATGGAAAGTTGTCTCAAGTGGTGTTCCACAGGGCGCGGTGTTGGGACCCTTGCAGTTGGTGTTATATATTAACGATTTGGATGTGAACATGGGGGGCACGATTGGGAAATTTGTAGATGACACAAAGATTGGCCGAGTAGTGGATAGTGTAGTGGATAGTCATAATCTCCAATGATATAGATGGGTTGGTGGAGTGGGTGGTAAAGTGGCAGATGGATTTTAACATAGAGAAGTGTGAGGTCATACATTTGACTTCCCTAAACAAACAGTATATTCCCATTTATTATGTAATCCCTGTAACTAAGAGGAGTAGATGAAGTGAGATCTTGGCGTACAAGTACACAGGTCCCTGAAGGCAGCAGTTCAAGTAGACAAGGTTGTAGAGAAGGCATATGGAATGCTCTCCTTCATTGGCAGAGGTATAGAAAATAAAAGTAAGGATATAATGTTGGAATTGTATAAAAACACTGGTGAGGCCACAACTGGAGTATTGTGTGCAGTTCTGGTCACTGCATTACAGGAAGGATGTAATAGCTCTGGAGAGAGTGCAGAGGAGGTGTACAAGAATGTTGCCAGGGTTAGAAAAGTGTAGCTATGAGGAGAGACTGAATAGGTTGGGGTTATTTTCCTTAGAACAAAGGCTGAGAGGTGACTTGATTGAGGTGTACAAAATTATGAGGGGAATAGATAGAGTGGACAGGATAAAATTGTTTCCCTTGGTGGAGAATTGTAGAACCAGGGGACATAGATTCAAGGTAAGTGGCAGGTGTGGGGGGTGGGAGAGGTGGGGGAACATGAGGTAGAACTTTTTTTTAAAAACAGAGGGTAGTGGGTGTCTGGAATTCGCTGCCCAAGTTGGTGGTAGAGGCAGAAGCTCTAAACTCTTTTAAAATGTACCTGGATCTGCACCTTAAGTGCTGTAAGCTGCAGGGCTATGGGCCGGGTGCAGGAAGGCGGGATTAGAAAGGGCACCTGGGTCTCCTCAGGCTGGCATGACCCAGATGGGCCAAATGGCCTCCTCCTGAACTGTAACTTTTCTATGGTTCTATGATGAGGTTCTGCAAATTGTCAGCTCCCACCTGCCTGCGCAATGAGTGTAAAATCACAAGGACAACATGAAATCTTGGTCAATTACCTTTTCAATGGCCTTATCTGGCCTCTGAAATCAATGGCAGGTGCAGCTCCAACACCACGCACACACCAACCGGAATATCGTGCAAGCTCAGGACAACGTTGGGACACTCACCCTGTGCTTTATTTTCCGTTATGGTGTCTCTAAGGGGTTTATGTACTTTTAGATAATTTGACCAGGTTAATACTCCGGGGACAGGGGTTCAAATCCCAAAACAGCAGCCGGTGGAATTTGAATTCAATTCATAAAATCTGGACTTGAAATCTAGTCTGAGAGACGGTGACCACGAAACCAATTGTCGATTGTTGTCGATTGGTTCACTGATGTCCTTTAGGGAATGAAATCTGCCATCCTTACCCAGTCTGGCCTACATGTGACTCCAGACCCACAGCAATGTGGTTGACTCTTCGCCGGCTAGGCCATTTCAGAGGGCAGTGATGGCCCTATCATGTCAACAAGTAAAAAAGGCCAGTTTTATTTTCTTGCAGAGATTCTCGAAGATGTCCAAGGTTTTTAAGTCACACGCACGTGAGTCACTAAGCAGCGCTTATCAGGTAAAGATGGTGAGGCAGACATGGCAAGCTGAGAACTAGAGGTGTGCCTCCTCAACCTTATTTCTGAAAATTGCATGCACATTACAGAAAATCATAGTCTGTAACATCTTCGATCTTCTGAAGCAGAAAGTGACCATTGCGAGCGGGTATATGTAGAGTTCGGACTTGCAATTCCCACCGACTTAATATTGCTGAAAGGTTCAGGACATCGCTGCAGTCTATTTCACAGCCAGGTTTGAAGATAATACATTTCTCACTGGAATGCAACTGGACAGGACAGAACATCAGCAAGAACATGCTCCTGGAAAACCCCATTAAAGATACGATGAAGGGACAAAACCTCAGGTTCTTCAGGTCAAGTGAGATGAGGAAAGTGGTTCAAACTCAACGGGCTGAATTTTATCTTTTGCAAACTGGACGGTTTGAGTCCTGCCATGATGTCATGTCCAGCGTGATGACATCAGGTGACAGCACCGACATCGCGCCAGTCAGAAATGATATGCTGGGTGGGCGGCCTTCAGAATTGGAAGGTCATGGTCACCATCTCTCAGACTAGACATTGAAAAAGCAATTATCGATGGTTTAAGCTGATTAGTACAATGGAGAGGAGAGGACATCAGGAGATTGGAAATAAAAGGAGGGGAAGCTGAAGAGGAGCGGCCAGTGTGTGTGAGTGGCCCAGTGAAGGAGTGGAGCTTTGAGGCTTTGGCTCGAGAGGCTTCGGTGAGCAGAGGCTGAAGAGGAGCTTGTTCCCAGTGAGGTAAGGCCGGGTAAGTTCCTTTAATTACATTAGGAGTAGGTAATGGAGGCAGCAGTTAGGGCAGTCGAATGCTCCGAATGCAGCATGTGGCAAGTCTGGGACAGCACAATTGTCCCTGGTGACTACACCTGCAAAAGGTGCATCCAGCTGCAGCTCCTGACAAACCGAGTTAGGGAACTGGAGCTGGATGAACTCCTGTCTATTACTGCCTCTGCCTCCAGTATGATCCGGAGTTTCAGAGAAAGTCAGGAGGCAGGTAGCTGGGTGACTGTCAGGAGAGGGAAGGGGAATAGACAGAAAGAGCAGAGCACCCCTGTGGCTGTTCCCATCAACAATAGGTATACCGGTTTGGATACAGTTGGTGGGGACGACCTACCAGGGACAAGTTGTAGTGGTCACCTCTCTGGCACAGAGACTGGACCCTCAGCTCAGAAAGGAAGGAGGGAATCGAGGAGAGTAGTGATAGGGGATTCGATAGTTAGGGGGACAGATAAGAGGTTCTGTAGGAGAGATCGAGAATCCCGGATGGTCTGTTGCCTCCCTGGTGCCAGGGTCCGCGATATCGCAGATCGAGTTCAGTATTCTCAGGAGGCAGGGTGAGCAGCCAGATGTCATGGTCCATGTAGGGACCAATGAGGTGGAAAGGAAGGAGGAGGAGGTCCTGCAAAGAGAGTTTAGGGAGTTAGGTGCAAAGTTGAAGGACAGGACCTCCAGGGTTGCGATCTCAGGAGTGCTACCCGTGCCACGTGCTAGAGAGGCTAGAAATAGGAGGATAATGCAGCTAAATACGTGGCTAAGGAGATGGTGCAGGAGGGAGGGCTTCATGTTTCTGGACAATTGGGCTCTGTTCCAGGGAAGGTGGGACCTGTTCCGATGGGACGGTTTGCACCTGAACTGGAGGGGGACTAACATCCTTGTGGGTAGGTTTGCTAGTGCTGCTCCAGGGGGTTTAAACTAGATTTGCAGGTGGAGGGGAACCAGAGTGTTAGAGCAGATAGTGAGGTGGAGGAGGATAAAGGTCAAGCGAGAAATGCATGTATAGACAGAAATCAAAGGTTTGTACATGATAGAAATGTTTTCAGGTGCATCTATTTCAATGCAAGGAGTATCGTCAAAGGCAGATGAGCCTAGGGCGTGGATTGGCACGTGGGATTACGACATTATTGCTATTAGTGAGACTTTGTTGCAGGACGGGCAGGACTGGCAGCTCAATGTTCGGGGGTTCCGTTGTTTCAGACGTGATAGAGGGGGAGGGATGAAAGGGGGAGGAGTGGCATTACTAGTCAGGGAAAATATCACAGCTGTGCATAGACAGGACAGCCCGGAGGGCTCGTCTACAGAGGCCATATGGGTGGAGCTGAGGAACGGGAAAGGGGTGACCACACTAATAGGGTTGTATTATAGACCGCCCAATAGTCAAAGAGAATTGGAGGAGCAAATCTGTAGTGAAATAGCAGACCGATGTAAAACAGAAAGTTGTAATAATAGGAGATTTTAACTTTCCACATATTGACTGGGACTCCCATACTGTAAAAGGGCTGGATGGCTTGGAGTTTGTCAAATGTGTTCAGGAAAGTTTTCTAAATCAATATATAGAGGTACCAACGAGAGAGGATGCAATAGTTGATCTCCTATTAGGGAACCAGACAGGTCAGGTGACAGAAGTATGTGTAGGCGAACATTTTGGGTCCAGTGACCACGATGTCATTAGTTTTAAGTTAATTATGGATAAGGATAGGTGTGGTCCTCGAGTTGAGATTCTAAATTGGAGGAAGGCCCGTTTTGTGGAAATGAGAAAGGATCTAGGAAGAGTGGATTGGGATAAGTTGTTTTCTGGCAAGGATGTGTTCCGTAAGTGGAAGGCATTCAAAGGCGAAATTTTGAGTGTGCAGAGTTTGCATGTTCCTGTCAGGATTAAAGGCAAAGTTAACAGGCATAGGGAACTTTGGTTTTCAAGGGATATTGGTGATCTGGTTAAGAAGAGAGAGGTGTATAGCAGGTATAGACAACACGGAGCAAATGAGGTACTTGTAGAGTATAGAAAATGTAAGAAAATACTAAAGAAGGAAATCAGGAAGGCAAAAAGACAACATGAGGTTGCTTTGGCAGATAATGTGAAGGTAAACCCGAAGGGTTTCTACAAGTATATTAAGAGCAAAAGGATAGTAAGGGACACAATCGGTCCCCTTGAAGATCAGACTGGTTGTCTATGTGTGGAGCCTCACGAGATGGGGGAGATCTTAAACAGTTTTTTTTACATCAGTATTTACTCAGGAAACTGGCATAGTGTAAGGAAGGAAGGGAAACAAGCAGTAGTGTCATGGAACATATAGAGATTAAAGAGGAGGAGGTGCTTGCTGCCTTACAGCGAATAAAGGTAGATAAGTCCCCTAGGCCTGACATAATATTCCCTCGGACCTTGAGGGAGACTAGTGTAGAAATTGCAGGGGCCCTGGTAGAAATTTTTAAAATGTCCTTAGCCACGGGTGAGGTGCCGGAGGATTGGAGGTTAGCTCATGTTGTATCTATGGAGAGGTTGTAAACTGGATTCGAAATTGGCTGTGAAAGAAGACAGACATCCAGTCTGAGCAGCAATCATCCACTACCACTCTGTGACTAGTGCCTCAGGGATCTGTGCTGAGACCATTGTTGTTTGTTGTCTATATCAATGATCTGGATGATAACGTGGTAAATTGGATCAGCAAGTTTGCTGATGACACTAAGATTGGAGGCGTTGTGGACAGCGAGGAAGGCTTTCAAAGCTTGCAGAGGGATCTGGACCAACTGGAAAAATGGGCCAGAAAATGGCAGATGGAATTCAATGTGGCAAAGCGTGAGGTGTTGTATTTTGGAAGGACAAACCAAGGTAGGACATACACAGTAAATGGTAGGGCACTGAGGAGTGCGGAGGAACAAAGGGATCTGGGAGTTCAGACACATAATTCCCTGAAAGTGGCGTCACAGGTAGACAGGGTTGTAAAGAAAGCTTTTGGCATACTGGCCTTCATAAATCAAAGTATTGAGTATAGGAGTGGGGATGTTATGGTGAGGTTGTATAAGACATTGGTGAGGCCAACTTTGGAGTAGTGTGTGCAGTTCTGGTCGCCGAACTACAGGAAGGATGTCAGTAAGATTGAGAGTGCAGAGAAGATTTACTAGGATGTTGCCGGGTCTTCAGGAATTGATTTACAGGGAAAGATTAAACAGGTTAGGACTTTATTCCTTGGAGCATATAAGAATGAGGGGGGGATTTGATACAAGTTTACAAAATTATGAGAGGTATAGACAGTAAATGCGAGTAGGCTCTTTCCACTTAGATTAGGAGAGATAAACACGAGAGGACATGGCTTTAGGGTGAAAGGGGAAAGGTTTAGGGGGAACATTAGGGGGAACTTCTTCACTCAGACTGTTGAGAGTGGAACGAGCTACCATCTGACGTGGTAAATGTGGGCGCACTCTTAAGTTTTAAGAATAAATTAGATAGATACATGGGTGGGAGAGGTCTGGAGGGTTATGGACAAGGTGCAGGTCAATGGGACTAGCAGAATAATATTTCAGCACACTATAAGGGCCAAATGGCTTGTTTTTCCGTGCTGTAATGTTCTATGGAGCAGCTGCTCCCTTTAGTTGAAAGGCCAGTCACAAGGGGACATAAGTTCAAGGTGAGGGGCAGGAGGCAGGAGGTTTAGGGGGGGATGTGAGGAAATGTTTTTTTACCCAGAGGGTAGTGACAGTCTGGAATGTGCTGCCTGGGAGGGTGGTGGAGGCGGGTTGCCTCACATCCTTTAAAAAGTACCTGGATGAGCACTTGGCACATCATAACATTCAAGGCTATGGGCCAAGTGCTGGTAAATGGGATTAGGTAGGGAGGTCAGGTGTTTCTCACATGTCGGTGCAGACTTGATGGGCCGAAGGGCCTCTTCTGCACTGTGATTCTATGTAATGCTGGGCACAAGTGGCTCTAAACTTTATTGCACAGGCACTGAGTGGACTTTGGGTTCAAATGAAAGGGTCATTTCAGACATCCTGGATGCAAGCGGCAGCCCTGTCATGAGGTGGAAGCAGATCTTTGGCAGCCTAGCTGAAGGAGCTTTGGTTCAAGGTGTCCCTGCCTCCCTGAAGGATACAGAGGTCACCCAGCAGCCATCCATCCAATCAGGCTGGAGCACTGAAGACCCACGTGCACATCAAGTGCAATCCCTTCCCGTTGAAGGAGGCACCCGGCTGACCCGCTGGTGCCTTGATGGTCACATGTGTACAGCCTATTGCACCCTGGATGTGGGGGAATCCAGCAATCACTGCAAAGTCTCTGACTCGCTCAGCCTGGCTGGCCTCCCATACGGAAATGAATAATTGTCATTATCGCCTGAACAGAGCTTCTGTCACTAGCTTGAGGCAACTGTGGACAGCTGATTGGGAGACTCCACACGGATCCCCTACTGACCCCTGGAAAAAGCCAGAGGCATAGAAGTTGAGGGCCACTGTGACCTTCAGAACCACGGGCATGGGGTGTCCATCCACAGTCGGAGGTGATCTCAGGGCCGACCATCTGACAAATGGAGGTTAGGGTCTTCCCGGAGAGGCGGACCCTCCTTCGGCATTGCACCTCGGACATATTGAGGTAGCTGCATCACTGCCTGTTAACCCTGGCAGCAGGATAGTGGCATCTTCTGCAGCCCCTCCCACCTTGGACGACCTGCTGGCCCTGCGCCCATTGTGCCTGTGCCTCTCCTCCCACAGGTCCCTCCCCTGGAAGCTGCATTGGACACCCGGCCTCCTCTCCCTTCTGCCCCTCTCTTCCTCCTCAGAGACCTCCAGCGGAGACCACAATCCCCATCGCCAGGGTAAGGGAAGGCTGTCTGATACCTGGAAGGGTCCACACGGTCTGAATCCTGCGGGGGATTTGGAGACACCAATTAGTCCAGAAATGAAGCCGAGAAATGTTAAGAATGAAGCTCAGACCAGAGGTGAATCTGTCAAGTTCCAATAAGCAACCAGCAGCAAACTCTCTCTTAAACTCCTCACTACTCACACTGGCAATGCTGCTGACCCTTTGTATCCTGCCCTTGGATGAGCTTGTGTAAAATGTGGGCTGCCCACGTGCCTGTGACTATTGCAAAATCGCAGGGGCAAAACGGCCATTAAAAACCCCATCGATTCAGGTTGTACTTGAGTGGCCTTTTAATTGATGGCGGGTGCGGCTCTGACACCCGAGTGTGCCCCTCGACCTGAAGATTGTCCCGACTGTCACCCCGCACGCTCGCCCGTTGTCTTCTCGCGCAATTTTACCCCCAATCGGGGGTTGGGAGTGCGCCCGCCCGTGAGGTGTAAAATTCTGCCCCACCATCGGCCCTCACCCAATGTTAAAACAGGCCAGACGTTACACACTGAAGTGTTTAAGGCTGTTCGACTTTAGTAGTTAGTTTTACATCGATAGCTTCCGTAATGTGTCGATTTTATGGTTTAACTGCGATTAAGATCTCTAAAATTAGTGGTTTAGTTTCCAATAAGGTTTGTTGATTTTAAGTGACATTTTTAACATCTGCAGAGAGGGGATAAACTAATCCGTGGCTGCATTACACGGATGAGACCTTGGCCTGAATTTTGCAGTGTCCGTGGGGGTGCCCGGCACTCCCGATGTCCTACGAAACGGAGCGTGATGATATTGGCAGGGGTCATCACGCTGCTTCACGGGTGGGGCCTGAATGTTGGCAGCCTGCCCAAGGCCAATTAAAGGGGCAATTCAGGAAATTCAGTGGGCAATGGGCTGCAATTTGAAGCAGCTCATGTGTTGTTGTGGTCAGCACACGGGCTGAATGGGTGGGAGGGCGGGGAACGTGCAATTTTCACTCGGTCAATCCAGGGCAGGATCTAAGGCTGAGGATGAAGCGTTGGGTGTAGGAGTTTACATCCAGAGAGAGAGCCTGGACTCGGTAAATGTCTCTTTAAAAGGATAGGAGCCTCCTTCCTTACAGGAGGAGATATAAGCAACATGGCTCAGAGACAACACAGACTGGCCACAGCATCGTGAAGCAGGAACCTCAGCAATCCAGGTGAAAAATGGGGATTGTTATCAGGCCAGCCGGCCAGAGACAGTGTTTCTGCCCACAAGACCAAGCAGCGCATCCTGAAGGGGGTGAAGGCCATTGAGGCTTGCCAGGGAGAAGAGGCACCATTGCCCTGCTTAGTTAGATCCAGCTATCTGAACATGGTGGAGCTGCAGTGTAGGAGGAGTTTCTGCCTCTCGAGGGAGACCAGTGATTGACATCACCAGTGGGATGATAGGGCCTGAAATCACATCCAGTTGTGTCGGTGGGCAGCCAGTGCCTGTGGGGCTTAAAGTGCCTGTCGCCCTCAATGTCTATACTTCAGGTTCCTTCCAAGGTTGGGTTGGCGATCTCTGAGCGTCACAATCGACAGCACAACTGCATAAAACCTGTAACCGAAGCTCTCTTCAAACATTTCAGATGAGGATTTGCAGCAATTGCTGACTTCCCGAAGATTCAGGGAGCCATTGATTGAACCCATGTGGCGATAAGGCACCTGCTGTAGAGCCTTGAGCCTTTGTGAACCGGGAAGGCTTCCACTCGCTCGACACCCAAGCTGGTGTGAGATCATCAGCAACAGATCCTCCAGGGTTGGGCAAGGGATCCTGGCAGTTTCCATGACTCATTTTGCACGGTTACAGGGTTGAGGCAGGGGAGTGGGACTAGGCAGAACACTCTTTCAGAGATCCAGTGCAGACTCAATGGGCTGAATGGCCTCCTCCTGCACAGTAAAGATCCAGTGATTCATCCTCCTCACACGCCTGGCTGGAGGGAGGAATGAAGAGTATCCTCTGAAAAGATGGCTGATGGCAGCAATAATATATACAAGAACACCTACTGAAGAGAGGTACAGAGGCCAGGCCTCCACAAGGGCCATAACTGAGGGGGGCAATAGGCCTCCTGAAGAGGAGGTTCCATTGCCTGGACAGGTCTGATCTGGAGGACCTCCTCAATATCCTCCAGAGGGTGGGTTGCTCATTGTGGTCGTGTGCTGTGCCCTGCACAATCTGGCTCTCTCTCTCTCTCTCTCTCTCTCTCTCTCTCGGGAACACCAGATGGAGGGTGAAGACTGTGAGGTGCAGCTGCAAACGTTTTGAGGAGGATTCCACAGATTCCGAGGAAAAACCTGCTCAGCCACGATCGGAAGGAGGGCCAGGGCTGGTCACCTTGACCCAGGGCCTGCAATTAACACCGGACAGACCAGCCGTGTTGTGGATTGGACGTGCTTTCAGCCAAATTGTAGCGATATTGGTCTGAGGGTTTGTAAGGTTTTGGGGTGAGAGTGTGGTGTTTGTTTTTGCTGGTTATTTTTCTGAAGTGGTTTTGTTTCAGCCATATCGTGGTGATATTGGTAAGAGGTTTTCAGATGGTTTTTAGGTCAAGACCAAGACAGTGGTTTTTAACCTGTATTTTGAGTGTTTAACCAGGTCGTGGTGGACCTGTGCTGGGTTTTGGTTTTAGTGGGAACTGGGGTTGTCACATTCCAGACACAGGCGGTTTTGTACTGGGTGTGGTTATTTTAATTTTGGGGTTTCCCTGTGTTATTTGAACTAAATCGTAGAAGT
>NC_054469.1:233218347-233268383 GCF_017639515.1 Carcharodon carcharias
CCACTTGGTCAGCAATCTGCCTACTCGGGGTCATTTCAGTCAACTTCCCACCACCTGGAGTTGGGGATGATAACAACATTTCACAAGTGGTGATGAGCAAGAACCAGGCATCTGACAACATCCACCCTCCTCCTCCAGCCGTGTGTTCGTGTCTTACTTTCCTCCTCCTCTAGCAGTGTGTTCGTGTCTCTGACCTTCCTCCTCCTCCTCCTCATGCAGTGTGTTCGTGTCTCTGACCCTCTTCCTCCTCCTCCTCCTCACGCGTGTTCGTGTCTCTGACCCTCCTCACGCGTGTTCGTGTCTCTGACCCTCCTCACGCGTGTTCGTGTCTCTGACCCTCCTCACGCGTGTTCGTGTCTCTGACCCTCCTCACGCGTGTTCGTGTCTCTGACCCTCCTCACGCGTGTTCGTGTCTCTGACCCTCCTCACGCGTGTTCGTGTCTCTGACCCTCCTCACGCGTGTTCGTGTCTCTGACCCTCCTCACGCGTGTTCGTGTCTCTGACCCTCCTCACGCGTGTTCGTGTCTCTGACCCTCCTCCTCCCGCAGTGTGTTCGTGTCTCTGACCCTCCTCCTCCCGCAGTGTGTTCGTGTCTCTGACCCTCCTCCTCCCGCAGTGTGTTCGTGTCTCTGACCCTCCTCCTCCCGCAGTGTGTTCGTGTCTCTGACCCTCCTCCTCCCGCAGTGTGTTCGTGTCTCTGACCCTCCTCCTCCCGCAGTGTGTTCGTGTCTCTGACCCTCCTCCTCCCGCAGTGTGTTCGTGTCTCTGACCCTCCTCCTCCCGCAGTGTGTTCGTGTCTCTGACCCTCCTCCTCCCGCAGTGTGTTCGTGTCTCTGACCCTCCTCCTCCCGCAGTGTGTTCGTGTCTCTGACCCTCCTCCTCCCGCAGTGTGTTCGTGTCTCTGACCCTCCTCCTCCCGCAGTGTGTTCGTGTCTCTGACCCTCCTCCTCCCGCAGTGTGTTCGTGTCTCTGACCCTCCTCCTCCCGCAGTGTGTTCGTGTCTCTGACCCTCCTCCTCCCGCAGTGTGTTCGTGTCTCTGACCCTCCTCCTCCCGCAGTGTGTTCGTGTCTCTGACCCTCCTCCTCCCGCAGTGTGTTCGTGTCTCTGACCCTCCTCCTCCCGCAGTGTGTTCGTGTCTCTGACCCTCCTCCTCCCGCAGTGTGTTCGTGTCTCTGACCCTCCTCCTCCCGCAGTGTGTTCGTGTCTCTGACCCTCCTCCTCCCGCAGTGTGTTCGTGTCTCTGACCCTCCTCCTCCCGCAGTGTGTTCGTGTCTCTGACCCTCCTCCTCCCGCAGTGTGTTCGTGTCTCTGACCCTCCTCCTCCCGCAGTGTGTTCGTGTCTCTGACCCTCCTCCTCCCGCAGTGTGTTCGTGTCTCTGACCCCCCTCCTCCCGCAGTGTGTTCGTGTCTCTGACCCCCTCCTCCCGCAGTGTGTTCGTGTCTCTGACCCCCCTCCTCCCGCAGTGTGTTCGTGTCTCTGACCCCCCTCCTCCCGCAGTGTGTTCGTGTCTCTGACCCCCCTCCTCCCGCAGTGTGTTCGTGTCTCTGACCCCCCTCCTCCCGCAGTGTGTTCGTGTCTCTGACCCCCCTCCTCCCGCAGTGTGTTCGTGTCTCTGACCCCCCTCCTCCCGCAGTGTGTTCGTGTCTCTGACCCCCCTCCTCCCGCAGTGTGTTCGTGTCTCTGACCCCCCTCCTCCCGCAGTGTGTTCGTGTCTCTGACCCCCCTCCTCCCGCAGTGTGTTCGTGTCTCTGACCCCCCTCCTCCCGCAGTGTGTTCGTGTCTCTGACCCCCTCCTCCCGCAGTGTGTTCGTGTCTCTGACCCCCCTCCTCCCGCAGTGTGTTCGTGTCTCTGACCCCCCTCCTCCCGCAGTGTGTTCGTGTCTCTGACCCCCTCCTCCCGCAGTGTGTTCGTGTCTCTGACCCCCCTCCTCCCGCAGTGTGTTCGTGTCTCTGACCCCCCTCCTCCCGCAGTGTGTTCGTGTCTCTGACCCCCCTCCTCCCGCAGTGTGTTCGTGTCTCTGACCCCCTCCTCCCGCAGTGTGTTCGTGTCTCTGACCCCCTCCTCCCGCAGTGTGTTCGTGTCTCTGACCCCCCTCCTCCCGCAGTGTGTTCGTGTCTCTGACCCCCCTCCTCCCGCAGTGTGTTCGTGTCTCTGACCCCCCTCCTCCCGCAGTGTGTTCGTGTCTCTGACCCCCCTCCTCCCGCAGTGTGTTCGTGTCTCTGACCCCCCTCCTCCCGCAGTGTGTTCGTGTCTCTGACCCCCCTCCTCCCGCAGTGTGTTCGTGTCTCTGACCCCCCTCCTCCCGCAGTGTGTTCGTGTCTCTGACCCCCCTCCTCCCGCAGTGTGTTCGTGTCTCTGACCCCCCTCCTCCCGCAGTGTGTTCGTGTCTCTGACCCCCCTCCTCCCGCAGTGTGTTCGTGTCTCTGACCCCCCTCCTCCCGCAGTGTGTTCGTGTCTCTGACCCCCCTCCTCCCGCAGTGTGTTCGTGTCTCTGACCCCCCTCCTCCCGCAGTGTGTTCGTGTCTCTGACCCCCCTCCTCCCGCAGTGTGTTCGTGTCTCTGACCCCCCTCCTCCCGCAGTGTGTTCGTGTCTCTGACCCCCCTCCTCCCGCAGTGTGTTCGTGTCTCTGACCCCCCTCCTCCCGCAGTGTGTTCGTGTCTCTGACCCCCCTCCTCCCGCAGTGTGTTCGTGTCTCTGACCCCCCTCCTCCCGCAGTGTGTTCGTGTCTCTGACCCCCCTCCTCCCGCAGTGTGTTCGTGTCTCTGACCCCCCTCCTCCCGCAGTGTGTTCGTGTCTCTGACCCCCCTCCTCCCGCAGTGTGTTCGTGTCTCTGACCCCCCTCCTCCCGCAGTGTGTTCGTGTCTCTGACCCCCCTCCTCCCGCAGTGTGTTCGTGTCTCTGACCCCCCTCCTCCCGCAGTGTGTTCGTGTCTCTGACCCCCCCTCCTCCCGCAGTGTGTTCGTGTCTCTGACCCCCCTCCTCCCGCAGTGTGTTCGTGTCTCTGACCCCCCTCCTCCCGCAGTGTGTTCGTGTCTCTGACCCCCCTCCTCCCGCAGTGTGTTCGTGTCTCTGACCCCCCTCCTCCCGCAGTGTGTTCGTGTCTCTGACCCCCCTCCTCCCGCAGTGTGTTCGTGTCTCTGACCCCCCTCCTCCCGCAGTGTGTTCGTGTCTCTGACCCCCCTCCTCCCGCAGTGTGTTCGTGTCTCTGACCCCCCTCCTCCCGCAGTGTGTTCGTGTCTCTGACCCCCCCTCCTCCCGCAGTGTGTTCGTGTCTCTGACCCCCCTCCTCCCGCAGTGTGTTCGTGTCTCTGACCCCCCTCCTCCCGCAGTGTGTTCGTGTCTCTGACCCCCCTCCTCCCGCAGTGTGTTCGTGTCTCTGACCCCCCTCCTCCCGCAGTGTGTTCGTGTCTCTGACCCCCCTCCTCCCGCAGTGTGTTCGTGTCTCTGACCCCCCTCCTCCCGCAGTGTGTTCGTGTCTCTGACCCCCCTCCTCCCGCAGTGTGTTCGTGTCTCTGACCCCCTCCTCCCGCAGTGTGTTCGTGTCTCTGACCCCCCTCCTCCCGCAGTGTGTTCGTGTCTCTGACCCCCCTCCTCCCGCAGTGTGTTCGTGTCTCTGACCCCCCTCCTCCCGCAGTGTGTTCGTGTCTCTGACCCTCCTCCTCCCGCAGTGTGTTCGTGTCTCTGACCCCTCCTCCTCCCGCAGTGTGTTCGTGTCTCTGACCCCCTCCTCCCGCAGTGTGTTCGTGTCTCTGACCCCCCTCCTCACGCGTGTTCGTGTCTCTGACCCCCTCCTCCCGCAGTGTGTTCGTGTCTCTGACCCTCCTCCTCCCGCAGTGTGTTCGTGTCTCTGACCCTCCTCCTCCCGCAGTGTGTTCGTGTCTCTGACCCTCCTCCTCCCGCAGTGTGTTCGTGTCTCTGACCCCTCCTCCTCCCGCAGTGTGTTCGTGTCTCTGACCCTCCTCCTCCCGCAGTGTGTTCGTGTCTCTGACCCTCCTCCTCCCGCAGTGTGTTCGTGTCTCTGACCCTCCTCCTCCCGCAGTGTGTTCGTGTCTCTGACCCTCCTCCTCCCGCAGTGTGTTCGTGTCTCTGACCCTCCTCCTCCCGCAGTGTGTTCGTGTCTCTGACCCTCCTCCTCCCGCAGTGTGTTCGTGTCTCTGACCCTCCTCCTCCCGCAGTGTGTTCGTGTCTCTGACCCTCCTCCTCCCGCAGTGTGTTCGTGTCTCTGACCCTCCTCCTCCCGCAGTGTGTTCGTGTCTCTGACCCTCCTCCTCCCGCAGTGTGTTCGTGTCTCTGACCCTCCTCCTCCCGCAGTGTGTTCGTGTCTCTGACCCTCCTCCTCCCGCAGTGTGTTCGTGTCTCTGACCCTCCTCCTCCCGCAGTGTGTTCGTGTCTCTGACCCTCCTCCTCCCGCAGTGTGTTCGTGTCTCTGACCCTCCTCCTCCCGCAGTGTGTTCGTGTCTCTGACCCTCCTCCTCCCGCAGTGTGTTCGTGTCTCTGACCCTCCTCCTCCCGCAGTGTGTTCGTGTCTCTGACCCTCCTCCTCCCGCAGTGTGTTCGTGTCTCTGACCCTCCTCCTCCCGCAGTGTGTTCGTGTCTCTGACCCTCCTCCTCCCGCAGTGTGTTCGTGTCTCTGACCCTCCTCCTCCCGCAGTGTGTTCGTGTCTCTGACCCTCCTCCTCCCGCAGTGTGTTCGTGTCTCTGACCCTCCTCCTCCCGCAGTGTGTTCGTGTCTCTGACCCTCCTCCTCCCGCAGTGTGTTCGTGTCTCTGACCCTCCTCCTCCTCCCGCAGTGTGTTCGTGTCTCTGACCCCGCTCCTCCCGCAGTGTGTTCGTGTCTCTGACCTCCTCCTCCTCCCGCAGTGTGTTCGTGTCTCCTGACCTCCTCCTCCTCCTCCCGCAGTGTGTTCGTGTCCCTGACCCTCCTCCTCCTCCCCCGCAGTGTGTTCGTGCCCTGACCCTCCTCCTCCTCTAGTAGTGTGTTCGTGTCTCTGACCCTCCTCCTCCTCTAGTAGTGTGTTCGTGTCTCTGACCTTCCTCCTCCTCCCGCAGTGTGTTCGTGTCTCTGACCTTCCTCCTCCTCCCGCAGTGTGTTCGTGTCTCTGACCCTCCTCCTCCTCCCGCAGTGTGTTCGTGTCTCTGACCCTCCTCCTCCTCCAGCAGTGTGTTCGTGTCTCTGACCCTCCTCCTCCAGCGTGTGTTCGTGTCTCTGACCCTCCTCCTCCTCCAGCAGTGTGTTCGTGTCTCTGACCCTCCTCCTCCTCCAGCAGTGTGTTCGTGTCTCTGACCCTCCTCCTCCTCCAGCAGTGTGTTCGTGTCCCTGACCCTCCTCCTCCTCCTCCCGCAGTGTGTTCGTGTCCCTGACCCACCTCTCCTCCTCCCGCAGTGTGTTCGTGTCCCTGACCCTCCTCCTCCTCCTCCCGCAGTGTGTTCGTGTCCCTGACCCTCCTCCTCCTCCTCCCGCAGTGTGTTCGTGTCCGACCCTCCTCCTCCTCCTCCCGCAGTGTGTTCGTGTCCCTGACCCTCCTCCTCCTCCTCCCGCAGTGTGTTCGTGTCCCTGACCCTCCTCCTCCTCCTCCCGCAGTGTGTTCGTGTCCCTGACCCTCCTCCTCCTCCTCCCGCAGTGTGTTCGTGTCCCTGACCCTCCTCCTCCTCCTCCCGCAGTGTGTTCGTGTCCCTGACCCTCCTCCTCCTCCTCCCGCAGTGTGTTCGTGTCCCTGACCCTCCTCCTCCTCCTCCCGCAGTGTGTTCGTGTCCCTGACCCTCCTCCTCCTCCTCCCGCAGTGTGTTCGTGTCCCTGACCCTCCTCCTCCTCCTCCCGCAGTGTGTTCGTGTCCCTGACCCCTCCTCCTCCTCCCGCAGTGTGTTCGTGTCCCTGACCCTCCTCCTCCTCCTCCCGCAGTGTGTTCGTGTCCCTGACCCCCCTCCTCCTCCTCCCGCAGTGTGTTCGTGTCTCTGACCCTCCTCCTCCTCCTCCCGCAGTGTGTTCGTGTCCCTGACCCTCCTCCTCCTCCTCCCGCAGTGTGTTCGTGTCCCTGACCCTCCTCCTCCTCCTCCCGCAGTGTGTTCGTGTCCCTGACCCTCCTCCTCCTCCTCCCGCAGTGTGTTCGTGTCCCTGACCCTCCTCCTCCTCCTCCCGCAGTGTGTTCGTGTCCCTGACCCTCCTCCTCCTCCTCCCGCAGTGTGTTCGTGTCCCTGACCCTCCTCCTCCTCCTCCCGCAGTGTGTTCGTGTCCCTGACCCTCCTCCTCCTCCTCCCGCAGTGTGTTCGTGTCCCTGACCCTCCTCCTCCTCCTCCCGCAGTGTGTTCGTGTCCCTGACCCTCCTCCTCCTCCTCCCGCAGTGTGTTCGTGTCCCTGACCCTCCTCCTCCTCCTCCCGCAGTGTGTTCGTGTCCCTGACCCTCCTCCTCCTCCTCCCGCAGTGTGTTCGTGTCCCTGACCCTCCTCCTCCTCCTCCCGCAGTGTGTTCGTGTCCCTGACCCTCCTCCTCCTCCTCCCGCAGTGTGTTCGTGTCCCTGACCCTCCTCCTCCTCCTCCCGCAGTGTGTTCGTGTCCCTGACCCTCCTCCTCCTCCTCCCGCAGTGTGTTCGTGTCCCTGACCCTCCTCCTCCTCCTCCCGCAGTGTGTTCGTGTCCCTGACCCTCCTCCTCCTCCTCCCGCAGTGTGTTCGTGTCCCTGACCCTCCTCCTCCTCCTCCCGCAGTGTGTTCGTGTCCCTGACCCTCCTCCTCCTCCTCCCGCAGTGTGTTCGTGTCCCTGACCCTCCTCCTCCTCCTCCCGCAGTGTGTTCGTGTCCCTGACCCTCCTCCTCCTCCTCCCGCAGTGTGTTCGTGTCCCTGACCCTCCTCCTCCTCCTCCCGCAGTGTGTTCGTGTCCCTGACCCTCCTCCTCCTCCTCCCGCAGTGTGTTCGTGTCCCTGACCCTCCTCCTCCTCCTCCCGCAGTGTGTTCGTGTCCCTGACCCTCCTCCTCCTCCTCCCGCAGTGTGTTCGTGTCCCTGACCCTCCTCCTCCTCCTCCCGCAGTGTGTTCGTGTCCCTGACCCTCCTCCTCCTCCTCCCGCAGTGTGTTCGTGTCCCTGACCCTCCTCCTCCTCCTCCCGCAGTGTGTTCGTGTCCCTGACCCTCCTCCTCCTCCTCCCGCAGTGTGTTCGTGTCCCTGACCCTCCTCCTCCTCCTCCCGCAGTGTGTTCGTGTCCCTGACCCTCCTCCTCCTCCTCCCGCAGTGTGTTCGTGTCCCTGACCCTCCTCCTCCTCCTCCCGCAGTGTGTTCGTGTCCCTGACCCTCCTCCTCCTCCTCCCGCAGTGTGTTCGTGTCCCTGACCCTCCTCCTCCTCCTCCCGCAGTGTGTTCGTGTCCCTGACCCTCCTCCTCCTCCTCCCGCAGTGTGTTCGTGTCCCTGACCCTCCTCCTCCTCCTCCCGCAGTGTGTTCGTGTCCCTGACCCTCCTCCTCCTCCTCCCGCAGTGTGTTCGTGTCCCTGACCCTCCTCCTCCTCCTCCCGCAGTGTGTTCGTGTCCCTGACCCTCCTCCTCCTCCTCCCGCAGTGTGTTCGTGTCCCTGACCCTCCTCCTCCTCCTCCCGCAGTGTGTTCGTGTCCCTGACCCTCCTCCTCCTCCCGCAGTGTGTTCGTGTCCCTGACCCTCCTCCTCCTCCTCCCGCAGTGTGTTCGTGTCCCTGACCCTCCTCCTCCTCCTCCCGCAGTGTGTTCGTGTCCCTGACCCTCCTCCTCCTCCTCCCGCAGTGTGTTCGTGTCCCTGACCCTCCTCCTCCTCCTCCCGCAGTGTGTTCGTGTCCCTGACCCTCCTCCTCCTCCTCCCGCAGTGTGTTCGTGTCCCTGACCCTCCTCCTCCTCCTCCCGCAGTGTGTTCGTGTCCCTGACCCTCCTCCTCCTCCTCCCGCAGTGTGTTCGTGTCCCTGACCCTCCTCCTCCTCCTCCCGCAGTGTGTTCGTGTCCCTGACCCTCCTCCTCCTCCTCCCGCAGTGTGTTCGTGTCCCTGACCCTCCTCCTCCTCCTCCCGCAGTGTGTTCGTGTCCCTGACCCTCCTCCTCCTCCTCCCGCAGTGTGTTCGTGTCCCTGACCCTCCTCCTCCTCCTCCCGCAGTGTGTTCGTGTCCCTGACCCTCCTCCTCCTCCTCCCGCAGTGTGTTCGTGTCCCTGACCCTCCTCCTCCTCCTCCCGCAGTGTGTTCGTGTCTCTGACCCTCCTCCTCCCCCTCCCGCAGTGTGTTCGTGTCTCTGACCCTCCTCCTCCCCCTCCCGCAGTGTGTTCGTGTCTCTGACCCTCCTCCTCCTCCCGCGGTGTGTTCGTGTCTCTGACCCTCCTCCTCCCCCTCCCGCAGTGTGTTCGTGTCTCTGACCCTCCTCCTCCCCCTCCCGCAGTGTGTTCGTGTCTCTGACCACCCACAGCCCAGAATCTTCCTTCCCATGAGCAGAATTTGGGGTTTTGAATTACTCTGGGGTGAAGAATTCAGCTTTTTGTCTGATTCCAGACCTTTGATTTCTAGCTATTCAATCAAGTGTGTCTCCACCCTTGGAGAATGCTCAGTTCTGGTTGATTTCAAGGCCCTTGATTTTGTAACTTTGAGCCTGTTCTGCCATTCAATTAGATCATGGCTGATCTGTACGTAACTCCATTCGCTCTGTAAACCTAATAGTCTTGACTAACAATCTGTTTGGAAAGTTTTCACTTGAGCTTCAACCTTGCCAGCTTTTTGGGTTGAGTTTCCATTCACCTTCATGTGAAGTGCTCCCTGACACTGGCCTGGCTCTTTGATACAGTCCTTCTCAGGATGTGGGCATCACCGGCTAAGCCAACATTTATTGCCTACCCCTAAATCAATGACCAGATGAAATGGCTTCTCTTTACCTGACATTAATGCCGTCACTCATCCTAAACACCTCAAATTCCTCACCAGAAGGGAGGAGGAAAAGTAGAAACTGGGAAATAAGAGCACTGGTCTGAACTGTGATTTTTTTTTTTGCCTTCTGGGCTGTAGCTCTTTGAGGGAATTAAGCATGGTTTGTAGATGTGCACAATTTAACCCGGACATTCTGGTGAAACTGATATCAGGCCCATAGAGTCCAGAAAAGATTTGAATCTCCTGACCAGTTCCTTCCTGTGTATTTCCAATGACATTTATTGATGAACACCACTTCATCAGTGACTCGTCTCTAGATGATGCCAAGTGGTGGATCTGGTCCCTGGTGAAAGATGGCATGGTTTGAAGATCAGGGCTAAGCTCCCTTCATTCATTCGTTGCACCTCATTCAAAGAAGGTTGACTGATCAGCACCCCTCTGTCCTGTACTGCCCCTCACATGCCACCATAAGACGTCGGAGCAGAGATTAGGCCATTCGGCTCATCGAGTCTGCTCCACCATTCAATCATGGCTGATAACTTTCTCAACCCCATTTTCCTGCCTTCTCCCTGTAACCTTTGATTCCCTTACCAATCAAGAACCTATCTCTATCTTAAATACACTCAATAACCCGGCCTCCACAACTTTGTGGCAATGAATTCCATAGCTTCGCTACTCTCCAGCTAAAGAAGTTTCTACGCATCTCTGTTCTAAAAGGTCTTCCCTTTACTCTGAGGCTGTGCCCTTGGGTCCTCTTCTCTCCTACTAATGGAAACATCTTCCCCACGTCCACTCTATCCAGGCCTTTCCATATTCTGTAAGTTGCAATCAGATCCCTCCTCATCCTTCGAAACTCCATCGAGTATAGACCCAGATTCCTCAAACGTTCCTCATATATTAAGCCTTTCATTCCTGGGATCATTCTCGTAAACCTCCTCTGGACCCTCTCCAGGGCCAGCACATCCTTCCTGAGATACGGGGCCCAAAATTGCTCTCAATATTCTACATGTGGTCTGACCAGAGCCTTATAAAGCTTCAGCAGCACATCCCTGCTTTTATGTTCTAGTCCTCTCGAAATAAATGCTAACATTACATTTGCCTTCCTAACTACCAACTCAACCTGCAAGTTAACCTTGAGAAACCTGGACGAGGACTCCCAAGTCCCTTTGCACTCCAGATTTCTGAATTCTCTCCCCATTTAGAAAGTAGTCCATGCCTCTTCTTCCTACCAAAGTGCATGACCTCACACGTTGTATTCCATCTGCCACTTCTTTGCCCATTCTCCTAACCTGTCTAAATACCTCTGCAGCCTCCCTGCCTCCTCAATACTATCTGTTCCTCCACCTATCCTTCTATCACCTGCAAACTTAGCCAGAATGCCCTCAGTTCATCTAGATCATTAATGTATAAAGTGAAAAGTTGTCCCAACACTGACCCCTGCGGAACTTCACTAGTCACCGGCTGCCATCCTGAGAAGGGCCCCCTTATCCCTACACTCTGCCTCTTGCCAGACAGCCTATCTTCTATCCATGCTAGTACCTTGCCTCTAATACCATGGGCTCTTATCTTACTGAGCAGCCTCCTGTGCGGCACCTTGTCAAAGGCCTTCTGGAAGTCCAAGTAGATTACATCCATTGGCTCTCCTTTGTCTAACCAGCTCATAACCTGCTCCAAAGAATTCTAACAGATTTGTCAGGCATGACCTCCCCTTGATGAAACCATGCTGACTTTGCCCTATTTTACCATGCACTTCCAAGTATTCTGAAATGTCATCCTCAATAATGGACTCTAAAATCTTACTGACTGAGGTCAGGCTAATCAGCCTGTAATTTCCTGTCATTTGCCTCACTCCCTTCTTAAATAGGGGAGTTACATTAGCGATTTTCCAGTCCTCTGGGACCCTCCCTGACTCCAGTGATTCCTGAAAGATAACCACTAATGCCTCCACTAACTCTTCACCTATCTCCTTCAGAACTCTGGGTTGTAATCCATCTGGTCCAGGTGATTTATCCACCCTCAGATCTTTCAGTTTTCCTAGCAGCTTCTCCTTGGTAATGGCCACCATACTCACCTCTGCCCCCGACTCTCTTGAACTTTGGAGATGTTACTCATGTCTTCCACCGTGAAGACTGACGCAAAGAACCTATTCGTTCCTCCACCATTTCTTTGTTACCCCACTACTTCTCCAGCGTCATTTTCCAGTGGCCCAATGTCCACTTTTGCCTCTCTTATCCTATATATAACATAAAAACTCTCGCAATCTTATATATTACTGACTAGTTTACCCTCATATTTAATCTTCTCCCTCCTTATTTCTTTTTTAGATGTCCTCTGTTAGTCTTTGTAGGCTTCCCAATCCACTGGCTTCCCACTGCACTTAGCCGCATTGTATGCTTTCTCTTTAGCTTTTATGCTGTCCCTGACTTCCTTTGTCAGCCATGGTTGCCTCGTCCTCTCTTCTTCGTCCAAGGGATGAACATGTCTTCCAAATTACTCCCAGAAACTCCTGCCATTGCTGTTCCACTGTCTTTCCTGCTAGGCTCTTCTCCTAGTCAATTCTGGCCAGCTCCTCCCTCATGCCTCTGTAGTTGCCTTTATTCAACTGTAATACTGTTACATCTGATTCCAGCTTTTTCCCCTCAAATTGCAGGGTAAATTCTGTCATATTATGGTCACTTCCTCCTAAGGGTTCCTTCACCTTCAGCTCCCTTATCAAATCTGCCTCATTACACATCACTAAATCTAGAATTGCCTGTTCCCTAGTGGGCTCCACCACAAGCTGCTCCAGAAAGCCATCTCGTAGACATTCCACAAATTCCTTTTCTTGGGATCCACTACCAACCTGATTTTCCCAGTCTACCTGCATATTGAAATGCCCCATGATCACTGTAACCTTGCCTTTCTTACATGCCTTTTCTATCTCCTGGTGTATCTTGTGCCCCACATCCTGACTACTGTTCGGAGGCCTGTACATAACTCCCATTATGGTTTTTTACCTCTGCAGTTCCTCAACTCTACCCACAGATTCTACATCATCTGACCCTACATCATTTCTTGCTATCGGTTTAATTTCATTTCTTACTATCTTTTCAATAGGATGTATGTCCTTGGATATTTAGCTTCCAGTCCTGATCCCCTTGCAGCCATGTCTCCGTGATGCCCACCACATTATACCTGCCAATTTCAATCTGCGCCACAAGTTCATTTACCTTATTTCATATGTTGCGTGCATTCAGATACAACACCTTCAGTCCTGTATTTCCTGTCCTTCTCACTGTCGTCCCTTTATCTGATGTGCTTGAAGTTAGATTCCTAGCCCTTTCCAAACACTCTGTCCTATTTTGTGTTCTGGAGACTTTAGTAGCCTCTCCTGGGCTCTCCTTTCTTTTCAGATTTTCATAATTTTCCATGAAGTTGAATCCACTCCCCCACACGCTAACCTGCTGCTTTGTTTCCCATTAGTCATACTGCTTGGAGTTTTACCCTTCCCTCTCTTTCTCCCCCCCAGTTTCTAGTTTAAAGTCCTGTTGACCCCTATTTACACTTTTCGCTAGAACATTGGTCCCAGATCGGTTCAGGTGGAGACCATCCCAACAGTACAGATCCCTCCTGTTGCAATACTGATGCCAGTGCCCCATGAAATGGAACCCCTCTTTCCCACACCACCCCTCTAGCCACGTGTTTACTTCCCTTATTCTCGCGTCCCTATGCCAATTTGCACGTGGCTCGGGTAGTAATCTGGAGATTATAACCCTTGAGGACCTGTTCTTTAATTTAGTTCCTAGTTCTTGATAATCCCCAAGCAGGTCCTCTTTCCTAGTCTTACCTATGTTATTTGTCCTGACGTGGACCACAACAGAATCCCCCCCAGAAGACAGCCTCTGGGATTACTGAGTGGGTAACACTGCAGTGTCCAGCTGCTGCTTCTCCTCCCTTCAAGTGCCCAGAGCCCTGGCCTGACTCCTTGAGGGGAAGAAGTACCTGGAGGAATGTTGAGGTGCTCCGGTTCCCTCTTGCGTTGCCACTGTTGCTACTGCGATGGAGTGCACGTCTGCGTGCATCTGTGTTCGGCTGGACCTGTGGCTCGATGGCATCTGCCATCCTTCCCGTGTGCACATGTGGGCACCACTTCAGAGAGCAGGCGAATGCACTCCTCCGATTTGTGAGCCACTCTGCTGAGGGCTTCCAGCAGCTCTGCATGATGTTCCCCCGCCTTCTGCTGACTCTCCACGATGAGTTGGAAGGCCTGAACCTAGAGTCTTCTCATCTGACTTGGACCTCACAGATGCCTCATCTCCAGCAGTTCTCCAAGTGCTGGGGAGCTTGGCTGAACCTGCCTCCTCCTGTTACGGACACGTGTCTGTGTAGTGACCACCAGATTGTGAACCCCAGCCTGCTTTAGATCTAGGTCCCACCGAGGTGTGTGTGTCTCTGTGCTGGTGCAGGGTGTGGGTAAGCGCTGTGATGGGTCTTCCAGGCTGCTTATTTCCTGCTCTTCAATGGAGGAGCTCTCCTCTCGGCTGGAGGTGAGGACCTGGATGGAGCTGAGGGACTGGCTGGCTGAGGGTGTCAGTTGCTTGGCAGAGCTCCCTGTGAACCAAACATCAGCCAACTGCATCCAGTTCATTATCAGTTACCAAATTTCTCTGCTTCTCTCCGACATGTTCTGCCAAACTTTGCTTCCAATAATTCTGCCTTTCACATTCCTTCATGGGATGTGGTCAACACTAGCTAGGGCAATATTTATTGCCCACCCCTAAATGCCCTTGAAGATGGTGTAGGTACACACACAGTGCTGTTAGGGAGGGAGTTCCAGGATTTTGACCCAGTGACAGTGAAGGCGTGGTGATATATTTTAAGACAGGATGTGTTATCTTACTGTGTAATTCTGTCTCTTTGCAGCTACTATATATAGGTCAGATTTACTAATGAGGTACATGATCCCCATGGATCATTGCTGCTGCTGCTCCTGGGTGTTGCTGCTGCTGCTCATGGGTGTTGCTGCTCCTGCTCCTGGGTGTTGCTGCTGCTGCTGCTCATGGGTGTTGCTGCTGCTGCTCATGGGTGTTGCTGCTGCTGCTGCTCATGGGTGTTGCTGCTGCTCCTGCTCATGGGTGTTGCTGCTGCTGCTGCTCATGGGCGTTGCTGCTCCTGCTCATGGGCGTTGCTGCTGCTGCTCATGGGCGTTGCTGCTGCTGCTGCTCCTGGGTGTTGCTGCTGCTGCTGCTCCTGGGTGTTGCTGCTGCTGCTGCTGCTGCTCCTGGTTGTTGCTGCTGCTGCTGCTCCTGGGTGTTGCTGCTGCTGCTGCTCCTGCGTGTTGCTGCTGCTGCTGCTGCTCCTGGGTGTTGCTGCTGCTGCTGCTCCTGGGTGTTGCTGCTGCTGCTGCTCCTGGGTGTTGCTGCTGCTGCTGCTCCTGGGTGTTGCTGCTGCTGCTGCTCCTGGGTGTTGCTGCTGCTGCTGCTCCTGGGTGTTGCTGCTGCTGCTGCTCCTGGGTGTTGCTGCTGCTGCTGCTCCTGGGTGTTGCTGTTGCTGCTGCTGCTCCTGGGTGTTGCTGCTGCTGCTGCTCCTGGGTGTTGCTGCTGCTGCTGCTCCTGGGTGTTGCTGCTGCTGCTGCTCCTGGGTGTTGCTGCTGCTGCTGCTCCTGGGTGTTGCTGCTGCTGCTGCTCCTGGGTGTTGCTGCTGCTGCTGCTGCTCCTGGGTGTTGCTGCTGCTGCTGCTGCTCCTGGGTGTTGCTGCTGCTGCTGCCTGCTCCTGGGTGGTGTTGCTGCTGCTGCTGCTCCTGGGTGTTGCTGCTGCTGCTGCTGCTCCTGGGTGTTGCTGCTGCTGCTGCTCCTGGGTGTTGCTGCTGCTGCTGCTCCTGGGTGTTGCTGCTGCTGCTGCTCCTGGGTGTTGCTGCTGCTGCTGCTCCTGGGTGTTGCTGCTGCTGCTGCTCCTGGGTGTTGCTGCTGCTGCTGCTCCTGGGTGTTGCTGCTGCTGCTGCTCCTGGGTGTTGCTGCTGCTGCTGCTCCTGGGTGTTGCTGCTGCTGCTGCTCATGGGTGCTGCTGCTGCTCATGGGTGGTGTTGCTGCTGCTGCTGCTGCTCCTGGGTGTTGCTGCTGCTGCTGCTCCTGGGTGTTGCTCCTGGGTGTTGCTGCTGCTGCTGCTCCTGGGTGTTGCTGCTGCTGCTGCTCCTGGGTGTTGCTGCTGCTGCTGCTCCTGGGTGTTGCTGCTGCTGCTGCTCCTGGGTGTTGCTGCTGCTGCTGCTCCTGGGTGTTGCTGCTGCTGCTGCTCCTGGGTGTTGCTGCTGCTGCTGCTCCTGGGTGTTGCTGCTGCTGCTGCTCCTGGGTGTTGCTGCTGCTGCTGCTCCTGGGTGTTGCTGCTGCTGCTGCTCCTGGGTGTTGCTGCTGCTGCTGCTCCTGGGTGTTGCTGCTGCTGCTGCTCCTGGGTGTTGCTGCTGCTGCTGCTCCTGGGTGTTGCTGCTGCTGCTGCTCCTGGGTGTTGCTCCTGGGTGTTGCTGCTGCTGCTGCTCCTGGGTGTTGTTGCTGCTGCTGCTGCTCCTGGGTGTTGTTGCTGCTGCTGCTCCTGGGTGGTGTTGCTGCTGCTGCTGCTCCTGGGTGGTGTTGCTGCTGCTGCTGCTCCTGGGTGTTGCTGCTGCTGCTGCTCCTGGGTGTTGCTGCTGCTGCTGCTCATGGGTGTTGCTGCTGCTGCTGCTCATGGGTGCTGCTGCTGCTGCTGCTCATGGGTGGTGTTGCTGCTGCTGCTGCTGCTCCTGGGTGTTGCTGCTGCTGCTGCTCCTGGGTGTTGCTGCTGCTGCTGCTCCTGGGTGTTGCTGCTGCTGCTGCTCCTGGGTGTTGCTCCTGGGTGTTGCTGCTGCTGCTGCTCCTGGGTGTTGCTGCTGCTGCTGCTCCTGCTCCTGGGTGGTGTTGCTGCTGCTGCTGCTCCTGGGTGGTGTTGCTGCTGCTGCTCCTGGGTGGTGTTGCTGCTGCTGCTGCTCCTGGGTGGTGTTGCTGCTGCTGCTGCTCCTGGGTGGTGTTGCTGCTGCTGCTGCTCCTGGGTGGTGTTGCTGCTGCTGCTGCTCCTGGGTGGTGTTGCTGCTGCTGCTGCTCCTGGGTGGTGTTGCTGCTGCTGCTGCTCCTGGGTGGTGTTGCTGCTGCTGCTGCTCCTGGGTGGTGTTGCTGCTGCTGCTGCTCCTGGGTGGTGTTGCTGCTGCTGCTGCTCCTGGGTGGTGTTGCTGCTGCTGCTGCTCCTGGGTGGTGTTGCTGCTGCTGCTGCTCCTGGGTGGTGTTGCTGCTGCTGCTCCTGGGTGTTGCTGCTGCTGCTGCTCCTGGGTGTTGCTGCTGCTGCTGCTCCTGGGTGTTGCTGCTGCTGCTGCTCCTGGGTGTTGCTGCTGCTGCTGCTCCTGGGTGTTGCTGTTGCTGCTGCTCCTGGGTGTTGCTGTTGCTGCTGCTCCTGGGTGTTGCTGTTGCTGCTGCTCCTGGGTGTTGCTGTTGCTGCTGCTCCTGGGTGTTGCTGTTGCTGCTGCTCCTGGGTGTTGCTGTTGCTGCTGCTCCTGGGTGTTGCTGTTGCTGCTGCTCCTGGGTGTTGCTGTTGCTGCTGCTGCTGCTCCTGGGTGTTGCTGCTGCTGCTGCTGCTCCTGGGTGTTGCTGCTGCTGCTGCTGCTCCTGGGTGTTGCTGCTGCTGCTGCTCCTGGGTGTTGCTGCTGCTGCTGCTGCTCCTGGGTGTTGCTGCTGCTGCTGCTGCTCCTGGGTGTTGCTGCTGCTGCTGCTGCTCCTGGGTGTTGCTGCTGCTGCTGCTGCTCATGGGTGTTGCTGCTGCTGCTGCTGCTCCTGGGTGTTGCTGCTGCTGCTGCTGCTCCTGGGTGTTGCTGCTGCTGCTGCTGCTCCTGGGTGTTGCTGCTGCTGCTGCTGCTCCTGGGTGTTGCTGCTGCTGCTGCTGCTCCTGGGTGTTGCTGCTGCTGCTGCTGCTCCTGGGTGTTGCTGCTGCTGCTGCTGCTCCTGGGTGTTGCTGCTGCTGCTGCTGCTCCTGGGTGTTGCTGCTGCTGCTGCTGCTCCTGGGTGTTGCTGCTGCTGCTGCTGCTCCTGGGTGTTGCTGCTGCTGCTGCTGCTCCTGGGTGTTGCTGCTGCTGCTGCTGCTCCTGGGTGTTGCTCCTGGGTGTTGCTGCTGCTGCTGCTCCTGGGTGTTGCTCCTGGGTGTTGCTGCTGCTGCTGCTCCTGCTCCTGGGTGTTGCTGCTGCTGCTGCTGCTGCTCCTGGGTGTTGCTGCTGCTGCTGCTGCTGCTCCTGGGTGTTGCTGCTGCTGCTGCTGCTCCTGGGTGTTGCTGCTGCTGCTGCTGCTCCTGGGTGTTGCTGCTGCTGCTGCTGCTCCTGGGTGTTGCTGCTGCTGCTGCTGCTCCTGGGTGTTGCTGCTGCTGCTGCTGCTCCTGGGTGTTGCTGCTGCTGCTGCTCCTGGGTGTTGCTGCTGCTGCTGCTCCTGGGTGTTGCTGCTGCTGCTGCTGCTCCTGGGTGTTGCTGCTGCTGCTGCTGCTCCTGGGTGTTGCTGCTGCTGCTGCTGCTCCTGGGTGTTGCTGCTGCTGCTGCTGCTCCTGGGTGTTGCTGCTGCTGCTGCTGCTCCTGGGTGTTGCTGCTGCTGCTGCTGCTCCTGGGTGTTGCTGCTGCTGCTGCTGCTCCTGGGTGTTGCTGCTGCTGCTGCTGCTCCTGGGTGTTGCTCCTGCTGCTGCTGCTCCTGGGTGTTGCTCCTGGGTGTTGCTGCTGCTGCTGCTCCTGGGTGTTGCTCCTGGGTGTTGCTGCTGCTGCTCCTGGGTGTTGCTGCTCCTGGGTGTTGCTGCTCCTGGGTGTTGCTGCTGCTGCTGCTCCTGGGTGTTGCTGCTCCTGGGTGTTGCTGCTGCTGCTCCTGGGTGTTGCTGCTGCTGCTCCTGGGTGGTGTTGCTGCTGCTGCTGCTCCTGGGTGGTGTTGCTGCTGCTGCTGCTCCTGGGTGGTGTTGCTGCTGCTGCTGCTCCTGGGTGGTGTTGCTGCTGCTGCTGCTGCTCCTGGGTGGTGTTGCTGCTGCTGCTGCTCCTGGGTGGTGTTGCTGCTGCTGCTGCTCCTGGGTGTTGCTGCTGCTGCTGCTCCTGGGTGTTGCTGCTGCTGCTGCTCCTGGGTGTTGCTGCTGCTGCTGCTCCTGGGTGTTGCTGCTGCTGCTGCTCCTGGGTGTTGCTGCTGCTGCTGCTCCTGGGTGTTGCTGCTGCTGCTCCTGGGTGTTGCTGCTGCTGCTGCTCCTGGGTGTTGCTGCTGCTGCTGCTGCTCCTGGGTGTTGCTGCTGCTGCTGCTGCTCCTGGGTGTTGCTGCTCCTGCTGCTGCTCCTGGGTGTTGCTGCTCCTGCTGCTGCTCCTGGGTGTTGCTGCTCCTGCTGCTGCTCCTGGGTGTTGCTGCTCCTGCTGCTGCTCCTGGGTGTTGCTCCTGGGTGTTGCTGCTCCTGGGTGTTGCTCCTGGGTGTTGCTGCTGCTGCTGCTGCTCCTGGGTGTTGCTGCTGCTGCTGCTGCTCCTGGGTGTTGCTGCTGCTGCTGCTGCTCCTGGGTGTTGCTGCTGCTGCTGCTGCTCCTGGGTGTTGCTGCTGCTGCTGCTGCTCCTGGGTGTTGCTGCTGCTGCTGCTGCTCCTGGGTGTTGCTGCTGCTGCTGCTGCTCCTGGGTGTTGCTGCTGCTGCTGCTGCTCCTGGGTGTTGCTGCTGCTGCTGCTGCTCCTGGGTGTTGCTGCTGCTGCTGCTGCTCCTGGGTGTTGCTGCTGCTGCTGCTCCTGGGTGTTGCTGCTGCTGCTGCTCCTGGGTGTTGCTGCTGCTGCTGCTCCTGGGTGTTGCTGCTGCTGCTGCTGCTCCTGGGTGTTGCTCCTGCTGCTGCTGCTCCTGGGTGTTGCTCCTGGGTGTTGCTGCTGCTGCTGCTCCTGGGTGTTGCTCCTGGGTGTTGCTGCTGCTGCTGCTCCTGGGTGTTGCTGCTCCTGGGTGTTGCTGCTGCTGCTGCTCCTGGGTGTTGCTGCTGCTGCTGCTCCTGGGTGGTGCTGCTGCTGCTGCTCCTGGGTGGTGTTGCTGCTGCTGCTGCTCCTGGGTGGTGTTGCTGCTGCTGCTGCTCCTGGGTGGTGCTGCTGCTGCTGCTCCTGGGTGTTGCTCCTGGGTGCTGCTGCTGCTGCTGCTCCTGGGTGTTGCTCCTGGGTGTTGCTGCTGCTGCTCCTGGGTGTTGCTCCTGGGTGTTGCTGCTGCTGCTCCTGGGTGTTGCTCCTGGGTGTTGCTGCTCCTGCTCCTGGGTGTTGCTCCTGGGTGTTGCTCCTGGGTGTTGCTCCTGGGTGTTGCTGCTGCTGCTCCTGGGTGTGGCTCCTGGGTGTTGCTGCTGCTGCTCCTGGGTGTTGCTCCTGGGTGCTGCTGCTGCTGCTGCTCCTGGGTGTTGCTCCTGGGTGCTGCTGCTGCTGCTGCTCCTGGGTGCTGCTGCTGCTGCTGCTCCTGGGTGTTGCTGCTGCTGCTCCTGGGTGTTGCTCCTGGGTGTTGCTCCTGGGTGTTGCTGCTCCTGGGTGTTGTTCCTGGGTGTTGCTGCTGCTGCTCCTGGGTGTTGCTGCTCCTGGGTGTTGCTGCTGCTGCTGCTGCTGCTCCTGGGTGTTGCTGCTGCTGCTCCTGGGTGTTGTTGCTCCTGGGTGTTGCTGCTCCTGGGTGTTGTTCCTGGGTGTTGCTGCTGCTGCTCCTGGGTGTTGCTGCTGCTGCTCCTGGGTGTTGCTGCTGCTGCTGCTCCTGGGTGTTGCTGCTGCTGCTGCTCCTGGGTGTTGCTGCTGCTGCTGCTCCTGGGTGTTGCTGCTGCTGCTGCTCCTGGGTGTTGCTGCTGCTGCTGCTCCTGGGTGTTGCTGCTGCTGCTGCTCCTGGGTGCTGCTGCTGCTGCTGCTCATGGGTGCTGCTGCTGCTGCTGCTCCTGGGTGTTGCTGCTGCTGCTCCTGGGTGTTGCTGCTGCTGCTGCTCATGGGTGTTGCTGCTGCTGCTCCTGGGTGTTGCTGCTGCTGCTGCTCATGGGTGTTGCTGCTGCTGCTCCTGGGTGTTGTTCCTGAGTGTTGCTGCTCCTGGGTGTTGTTCCTGGGTGTTGCTGCTGCTGCTCCTGGGTGTTGCTGCTGCTGCTGCTCCTGGGTGTTGCTGCTGCTGCTGCTCCTGGGTGTTGCTGCTGCTGCTGCTCCTGGGTGTTGCTGCTGCTGCTGCTGCTGCTCCTGGGTGTTGCTGCTGCTGCTCCTGGGTGTTGCTGCTCCTGGGTGTTGTTCCTGGGTGTTGCTGCTGCTGCTCCTGGGTGTTGCTGCTGCTGCTGCTCCTGGGTGTTGCTGCTGCTGCTGCTGCTGCTCCTGGGTGTTGCTGCTCCTGGGTGTTGCTGCTCCTGGGTGTTGCTGCTCCTGGGTGTTGCTGCTGCTGCTGCTGCTGCTCCTGGGTGTTGCTGCTGCTGCTCCTGGGTGTTGCTGCTCCTGGGTGTTGTTCCTGGGTGTTGCTCCTGGGTGTTGCTGCTCCTGGGTGTTGTTCCTGGGTGTTGCTGCTCCTGGGTGTTGTTCCTGGGTGTTGCTGCTGCTGCTCCTGGGTGTTGCTGCTGCTGCTCCTGGGTGGTGTTGCTGCTGCTGCTGCTCCTGGGTGGTGTTGCTGCTGCTGCTGCTCCTGGGTGGTGTTGCTGCTGCTGCTGCTGCTCCTGGGTGGTGTTGCTGCTGCTGCTGCTCCTGGGTGGTGTTGCTGCTGCTGCTGCTCCTGGGTGTTGCTGCTGCTGCTGCTCCTGGGTGTTGCTGCTGCTGCTGCTCCTGGGTGTTGCTGCTGCTGCTGCTCCTGGGTGTTGCTGCTGCTGCTGCTCCTGGGTGTTGCTGCTGCTGCTGCTGCTCCTGGGTGTTGCTGCTGCTGCTCCTGGGTGTTGCTGCTGCTGCTGCTCCTGGGTGTTGCTGCTGCTGCTGCTCCTGGGTGTTGCTGCTGCTGCTGCTGCTCCTGGGTGTTGCTGCTGCTGCTGCTGCTCCTGGGTGTTGCTGCTCCTGCTGCTGCTCCTGGGTGTTGCTGCTCCTGCTGCTGCTCCTGGGTGTTGCTGCTCCTGCTGCTGCTCCTGGGTGTTGCTGCTCCTGCTGCTGCTCCTGGGTGTTGCTCCTGGGTGTTGCTGCTCCTGGGTGTTGCTGCTGCTGCTGCTGCTCCTGGGTGTTGCTGCTGCTGCTGCTGCTCCTGGGTGTTGCTGCTGCTGCTGCTGCTCCTGGGTGTTGCTGCTGCTGCTGCTGCTCCTGGGTGTTGCTGCTGCTGCTGCTCCTGGGTGTTGCTGCTGCTGCTGCTGCTCCTGGGTGTTGCTGCTGCTGCTGCTGCTCCTGGGTGTTGCTGCTGCTGCTGCTGCTCCTGGGTGTTGCTGCTGCTGCTGCTGCTCCTGGGTGTTGCTGCTGCTGCTGCTGCTCCTGGGTGTTGCTGCTGCTGCTGCTGCTCCTGGGTGTTGCTGCTGCTGCTGCTGCTCCTGGGTGTTGCTGCTGCTGCTGCTGCTCCTGGGTGTTGCTGCTGCTGCTGCTGCTCCTGGGTGTTGCTCCTGCTGCTGCTGCTCCTGGGTGTTGCTCCTGGGTGTTGCTGCTGCTGCTGCTCCTGGGTGTTGCTCCTGGGTGTTGCTGCTGCTGCTGCTCCTGGGTGTTGCTGCTCCTGGGTGTTGCTGCTGCTGCTGCTCCTGGGTGTTGCTGCTGCTGCTGCTCCTGGGTGGTGCTGCTGCTGCTGCTCCTGGGTGGTGTTGCTGCTGCTGCTGCTCCTGGGTGGTGTTGCTGCTGCTGCTGCTCCTGGGTGGTGCTGCTGCTGCTGCTCCTGGGTGTTGCTCCTGGGTGCTGCTGCTGCTGCTGCTCCTGGGTGTTGCTCCTGGGTGTTGCTGCTGCTGCTCCTGGGTGTTGCTCCTGGGTGTTGCTGCTGCTGCTCCTGGGTGTTGCTCCTGGGTGTTGCTGCTCCTGCTCCTGGGTGTTGCTCCTGGGTGTTGCTCCTGGGTGTTGCTGCTGCTGCTCCTGGGTGTGGCTCCTGGGTGTTGCTGCTGCTGCTCCTGGGTGTTGCTCCTGGGTGCTGCTGCTGCTGCTGCTCCTGGGTGTTGCTCCTGGGTGCTGCTGCTGCTGCTGCTCCTGGGTGCTGCTGCTGCTGCTGCTCCTGGGTGTTGCTGCTGCTGCTCCTGGGTGTTGCTCCTGGGTGTTGCTCCTGGGTGTTGCTGCTCCTGGGTGTTGTTCCTGGGTGTTGCTGCTGCTGCTCCTGGGTGTTGCTGCTCCTGGGTGTTGCTGCTGCTGCTGCTGCTGCTCCTGGGTGTTGCTGCTGCTGCTCCTGGGTGTTGCTGCTCCTGGGTGTTGCTCCTGGGTGTTGCTCCTGGGTGTTGCTGCTCCTGGGTGTTGTTCCTGGGTGTTGCTGCTGCTGCTCCTGGGTGTTGCTGCTGCTGCTCCTGGGTGTTGCTGCTGCTGCTGCTCCTGGGTGTTGCTGCTGCTGCTGCTCCTGGGTGTTGCTGCTGCTGCTGCTCCTGGGTGTTGCTGCTGCTGCTGCTCCTGGGTGTTGCTGCTGCTGCTGCTCATGGGTGCTGCTGCTGCTGCTGCTCATGGGTGCTGCTGCTGCTGCTGCTCCTGGGTGTTGCTGCTGCTGCTGCTCCTGGGTGTTGCTGCTGCTGCTGCTCATGGGTGTTGCTGCTGCTGCTCCTGGGTGTTGCTGCTGCTGCTGCTCATGGGTGTTGCTGCTGCTGCTCCTGGGTGTTGTTCCTGAGTGTTGCTGCTCCTGGGTGTTGTTCCTGGGTGTTGCTGCTGCTGCTCCTGGGTGTTGCTGCTGCTGCTGCTCCTGGGTGTTGCTGCTGCTGCTGCTCCTGGGTGTTGCTGCTGCTGCTGCTCCTGGGTGTTGCTGCTGCTGCTGCTGCTGCTGCTCCTGGGTGTTGCTGCTGCTGCTCCTGGGTGTTGCTGCTCCTGGGTGTTGTTCCTGGGTGTTGCTGCTGCTGCTCCTGGGTGTTGCTGCTGCTGCTGCTCCTGGGTGTTGCTGCTGCTGCTGCTGCTGCTCCTGGGTGTTGCTGCTCCTGGGTGTTGCTGCTCCTGGGTGTTGCTGCTCCTGGGTGTTGCTGCTGCTGCTGCTGCTGCTCCTGGGTGTTGCTGCTGCTGCTCCTGGGTGTTGCTGCTCCTGGGTGTTGTTCCTGGGTGTTGCTCCTGGGTGTTGCTGCTCCTGGGTGTTGTTCCTGGGTGTTGCTGCTCCTGGGTGTTGTTCCTGGGTGTTGCTGCTGCTGCTCCTGGGTGTTGCTGCTGCTGCTCCTGGGTGTTGCTGCTGCTGCTGCTCCTGGGTGTTGCTGCTGCTGCTGCTCCTGGGTGTTGCTGCTGCTGCTGCTCCTGGGTGTTGCTGCTGCTGCTGCTCCTGGGTGTTGCTGCTGCTGCTGCTCCTGGGTGTTGCTGCTGCTGCTGCTCCTGGGTGTTGCTGCTGCTGCTGCTCCTGGGTGTTGCTGCTGCTGCTGCTCCTGGGTGTTGCTGCTGCTGCTGCTCATGGGTGCTGCTGCTGCTGCTGCTCATGGGTGCTGCTGCTGCTGCTGCTCCTGGGTGTTGCTGCTGCTGCTGCTCCTGGGTGTTGCTGCTGCTGCTGCTCATGGGTGTTGCTGCTGCTGCTCCTGGGTGTTGCTGCTGCTGCTGCTCATGGGTGTTGCTGCTGCTGCTCCTGGGTGTTGTTCCTGAGTGTTGCTGCTCCTGGGTGTTGTTCCTGGGTGTTGCTGCTGCTGCTCCTGGGTGTTGCTGCTGCTGCTGCTCCTGGGTGTTGCTGCTGCTGCTGCTCCTGGGTGTTGCTGCTGCTGCTGCTCCTGGGTGTTGCTGCTGCTGCTGCTCCTGGGTGTTGCTGCTGCTGCTGCTCCTGGGTGTTGCTGCTCCTGGGTGTTGTTCCTGAGTGTTGCTGCTCCTGGGTGTTGTTCCTGGGTGTTGCTGCTGCTGCTCCTGGGTGTTGCTGCTGCTGCTGCTGCTCCTGGGTGTTGCTGCTGCTGCTGCTCCTGGGTGTTGCTGCTCCTGGGTGTTGCTGCTGCTGCTGCTCCTGGGTGTTGCTGCTGCTGCTGCTGCTGCTCCTGGGTGTTGCTGCTCCTGGGTGTTGCTGCTGCTGCTGCTGCTGCTCCTGGGTGTTGCTGCTGCTGCTGCTGCTGCTGCTCCTGGGTGTTGCTGCTGCTGCTCCTGGGTGTTGCTGCTCCTGGGTGTTGTTCCTGGGTGTTGCTGCTGCTGCTCCTGGGTGTTGCTGCTGCTGCTGCTCCTGGGTGTTGCTGCTGCTGCTGCTGCTGCTCCTGGGTGTTGCTGCTCCTGGGTGTTGCTGCTCCTGGGTGTTGCTGCTCCTGGGTGTTGCTGCTGCTGCTGCTGCTGCTCCTGGGTGTTGCTGCTGCTGCTCCTGGGTGTTGCTGCTCCTGGGTGTTGCTCCTGGGTGTTGCTCCTGGGTGTTGCTGCTCCTGGGTGTTGTTCCTGGGTGTTGCTGCAGCTGCTCCTGGGTGTTGCTGCTGCTGCTCCTGGGTGTTGCTGCTGCTGCTGCTCCTGGGTGTTGCTGCTGCTGCTGCTCCTGGGTGTTGCTGCTGCTGCTGCTCCTGGGTGTTGCTGCTGCTGCTGCTCCTGGGTGTTGCTGCTGCTGCTGCTCCTGGGTGTTGCTGCTGCTGCTGCTCATGGGTGCTGCTGCTGCTGCTGCTCATGGGTGCTGCTGCTGCTGCTGCTCCTGGGTGTTGCTGCTGCTGCTGCTCCTGGGTGTTGCTGCTGCTGCTGCTCATGGGTGTTGCTGCTGCTGCTCCTGGGTGTTGCTGCTGCTGCTGCTCATGGGTGTTGCTGCTGCTGCTCCTGGGTGTTGTTCCTGAGTGTTGCTGCTCCTGGGTGTTGTTCCTGGGTGTTGCTGCTGCTGCTCCTGGGTGTTGCTGCTGCTGCTGCTCCTGGGTGTTGCTGCTGCTGCTGCTCCTGGGTGTTGCTGCTGCTGCTGCTCCTGGGTGTTGCTGCTGCTGCTGCTCCTGGGTGTTGCTGCTGCTGCTGCTCCTGGGTGTTGCTGCTGCTGCTGCTCCTGGGTGTTGCTGCTGCTGCTGCTCATGGGTGCTGCTGCTGCTGCTGCTCATGGGTGCTGCTGCTGCTGCTGCTCCTGGGTGTTGCTGCTGCTGCTGCTCCTGGGTGTTGCTGCTGCTGCTGCTCATGGGTGTTGCTGCTGCTGCTCCTGGGTGTTGCTGCTGCTGCTGCTCATGGGTGTTGCTGCTGCTGCTCCTGGGTGTTGTTCCTGAGTGTTGCTGCTCCTGGGTGTTGTTCCTGGGTGTTGCTGCTGCTGCTCCTGGGTGTTGCTGCTGCTGCTGCTCCTGGGTGTTGCTGCTGCTGCTGCTCCTGGGTGTTGCTGCTGCTGCTGCTCCTGGGTGTTGCTGCTGCTGCTGCTCCTGGGTGTTGCTGCTGCTGCTGCTCCTGGGTGTTGCTGCTGCTGCTGCTCCTGGGTGTTGCTGCTGCTGCTGCTCCTGGGTGTTGCTGCTCCTGGGTGTTGTTCCTGAGTGTTGCTGCTCCTGGGTGTTGTTCCTGGGTGTTGCTGCTGCTGCTCCTGGGTGTTGCTGCTGCTGCTGCTGCTCCTGGGTGTTGCTGCTGCTGCTGCTCCTGGGTGTTGCTGCTCCTGGGTGTTGCTGCTGCTGCTGCTCCTGGGTGTTGCTGCTGCTGCTGCTGCTGCTCCTGGGTGTTGCTGCTCCTGGGTGTTGCTGCTGCTGCTGCTGCTGCTCCTGGGTGTTGCTGCTGCTGCTGCTGCTGCTCCTGGGTGTTGCTGCTGCTGCTCCTGGATGTTGCTGCTCCTGGGTGTTGTTCCTGGGTGTTGCTGCTGCTGCTCCTGGGTGTTGCTGCTGCTGCTGCTCCTGGGTGTTGCTGCTGCTGCTGCTGCTGCTCCTGGGTGTTGCTGCTCCTGGGTGTTGCTGCTCCTGGGTGTTGCTGCTGCTGCTGCTGCTGCTCCTGGGTGTTGCTGCTGCTGCTCCTGGGTGTTGCTGCTCCTGGGTGTTGCTGCTCCTGGGTGTTGCTCCTGCTGCTCCTGGGTGTTGCTGCTCCTGCTGCTCCTGGGTGTTGCTGCTGCTGCTGCTCCTGGGTGTTGCTGCTGCTGCTGCTCCTGGGTGTTGCTGCTGCTGCTGCTCCTGGGTGTTGCTGCTGCTGCTGCTCCTGGGTGTTGCTGCTGCTGCTGCTCCTGGGTGTTGCTGCTGCTGCTGCTCCTGGGTGTTGCTGCTGCTGCTGCTCCTGGGTGTTGCTGCTGCTGCTGCTGCTGCTGCTCCTGGGTGTTGCTGCTGCTGCTGCTCCTGGGTGTTGCTGCTGCTGCTGCTGCTCCTGGGTGTTGCTGCTGCTGCTGCTGCTGCTGCTCCTGGGTGTTGCTGCTGCTGCTGCTGCTGCTGCTCCTGGGTGTTGCTGCTGCTGCTGCTGCTGCTCCTGGGTGTTGCTGCTGCTGCTCCTGGGTGTTGCTGCTGCTGCTGCTGCTGCTCCTGGGTGTTGCTGCTGCTGCTGCTGCTGCTGCTCCTGGGTGTTGCTGCTGCTGCTGCCGCTGCTCCTGGGTGTTGCTGCTGCTGCTGCCGCTGCTCCTGGGTGTTGCTGTTGCTGCTGCCGCTGCTCCTGGGTGTTGCTGCTGCTGCTGCCGCTGCTCCTGGGTGTTGCTGCTGCTGCTGCTCCTGGGTGTTGCTGCTGCTGCTGCCGCTGCTCCTGGGTGTTGCTGCTGCTGCTGCCGCTGCTCCTGGGTGTTGCTGCTGCTGCTGCCGCTGCTCCTGGGTGTTGCTGTTGCTGCTCCTGGGTGTTGCTGTTGCTGCTGCTGCTGCTCCTGCTCCTGCTCCTGCTCCTGGGTGTGGCTGCTGCTGCTGCTCCTGCTCCTGGGTGTTGCTGCTGCTGCTCCTGCTCCTGCTCCTGGGTGTTGCTGCTGCTGCTGCTCCTGCTCCTGGGTGTTGCTGCTGCTGCTGCTCCTGCTCCTGGGTGTTGCTGCTGCTGCTGCTCCTGGGTGTTGCTGCTGCTGCTCCTGCTCCTGGGTGTTGCTGCTGCTGCTCCTGCTCCTGGGTGTTGCTGCTGCTGCTCCTGCTCCTGGGTGTTGCTGCTGCTGCTCCTGCTCCTGGGTGTTGCTGCTGCTGCTCCTGTTCCTGGGTGTTGTTGCTGCTGCTCCTGGGTGTTGCTGCTGATCCTGGGTGTTGCTGCTGCTGCTCCTGGGTGTTGCTGCTGCTGCTCCTGGGTGTTGCTGCTGCTGCTGCTCCTGCTCCTGGGTGTTGCTGCTGCTGCTCCTGCTCCTGCTCCTGGGTGTTGCTGCTGCTGCTCCTGCTCCTGCTCCTGGGTGTTGCTGCTGCTGCTCCTGCTCCTGGGTGGTGTTGCTGCTCCTCCTGCTCCCGGGTGGTGCTGCTGCCGCTGCCCCCGCCCCCGGGTGGTGCTGCTGCCGCTGCCCCCGCCCCCGGGTGGTGCTGCTGCCGCTGCCCCCGCCCCCGGGTGGTGCTGCTGCCGCTGCCCCCGCCCCCGGGTGGTGCTGCTGCCGCTGCCCCCGCTCCCGGGTGGTGCTGCTGCCGCTGCCCCCGCCCCCGGGTGGTGCTGCTGCCGCTGCCCCCGCTCCCGGGTGGTGGTGCTGCCGCTGCCCCCGCCCCCGGGTGCTGCCGCTGCCCCCGCCCCCGGGTGCTGCCGCTGCCCCCGCCCCCGGGTGCTGCCGCTGCCCCCGCCCCCGGGTGCTGCCGCTGCCCCCGCCCCCGGGTGCTGCCGCTGCCCCCGCCCCCGGGTGCTGCCGCTGCCCCCGCTCCCGGGTGCTGCCGCTGCCCCCGCTCCCGGGTGCTGCCGCTGCCCCCGCTCCCGGGTGCTGCCGCTGCCCCCGCCCCCGGGTGCTGCCGCTGCCCCCGCTCCCGGGCGCTGCTGCCGCTGCCCCCGCTCCCGGGTGCTGCTGCTCCCACCTGTGGAGCTGAAGGAGAGAGGGAGGGAGAGAGAGGAAGAATTGCTGCTGTTTGCTGCTACAGGACAGGAAGGCCAGGAGGCCGGGACTGTGAATAATAACATCCTAGGTGGGTGTCTGGACTGTCTATTTTTTGTTAAGGTGGGGGCTATTAAAGACTGTTTGTAGGGGGAGGCCAGAAGACTGCATAGGGACTTGGGGAAGGGAGGGAGGGGCCTTTTCTACAGATTGAGGGAACTGACGACCGGGTATTTTGGACCGTGGATGGTGTGCGGTGCCAGGACTGTAAGGGGGTGGGGCACGTGAGGAAGAACTGCCCCCACCTCCAAGGCTGCCAACTCCAACCAAATGGCCGTGGTTGGCAACATCACTCCCCCCCGTCACCGCTCCATCTCCCTCCCCACAAGGGGAGGTGCTGCCGGCAGCTACCACCATCTCGGCTGCTGGTGAGGCGGGGGGAGAGACCCTGTAACCATGGCAGCTGGATAGTGGTGTCTTCTGCAGCCCCTTCCACCCTGGACTACCTGCTGGCCCTGTGCCCCTTGGGCCTGCATCTCTCCTCCCACAGGTCCCTCCCCTGGAAGCTGCACTGGGACACCCAGCCTCCTCTCCCTTCTGCCCCTCTCTTACTCAGACCAGGAGGTGACACCAGCAGAGACCACAATCCCCATTCCCAGGGTTATGGAAGGCTGTCTGATACCTGGAAGGATCCACACGGTCTGAATCCTCCAGGGATCTGGAAGACAATGAGTCCTGAAATGAAGCCTAGAAATGATCAGAATGCAGCCCTGAAGTGAGATGAAGGTGTCCAGTTCACAAAAATCCACCAGCAGCAGCAGCACCATCTCCAAAACTCTTCACAACTCTCACTGACAATGCTTCTTATCCCGGCCGCGGATGAGCTTTTGCTAATTGGGACCTGCCCGTTTTGCCCGTGTGATGGCCGGAAATTCACACGCACTACGTAAACTCGGAGACAATTGTATCAAAGGCCTTAACTGGCCTCTTCATTAATGGCGGGCGGGCCTCAGTCTCCCTCACCCGCCTAGTGAGACATGGAGAGCGTGCGGGTTGACATCAGCACGCTCGAGCGGGTTGGGTACATGTCCGCCGCTGTCTGAACATTTCTGCCCATAGTGTTGTGTCCATATCACCTGAATAACTTGGTTCTGAGCCGTAATCTCCATTGTGCAGTCGACAGGCTGTACACCTTCCGGTTCAAACCCACAAATCAGTCCATGTCCTGCCCCAGGTTGCATATGAGGGTCCGGGACCTACTATGTCACCATTAGCACAATGATACCTGTCACCCAGTTTATGGCCAGACCTGCTTCAGACACCGAACTGAGCTGCAAATAGACAATCATCCTCTCCTGGGCTATCTCGGATCACAACCCAATAAATTTGAGAGTGTACCAAACCCTCAGGAAAACATATCCTATTTTGGGGATGATATCCCAATACCCGAGAGTTTGACAAACCTGCTGAAAGCTGAGGAACATTCACAGAAACATTATTATACTGTCCAACAGGAGAATAGGAAAATGAGAGACGAGATCAGGGAGATAACAACCCCACCTTGGTGGGATATTGGCCTCAATATCAAAGTCCCCCTCTTGGTTCTGAATTGCATCTCGTGTTAGTAATTGTACAGTTGATTATGGTGTTGTATCTAAAAGGTAAAGCGTAAAGGGTGAAATTGGAAGGATAATTTAAAAGGGGATTTGGGGCGATGGATATAAATGTAAGATTTGGCCAGAAACTACAATACCACATCATGGCGGAAGATTTGTCAGCTAAATCTCTCGTCTAGGGGATAAAGACATCATTAAAAATGGAGGAGATGTGGATTGGAATCCCCTTCAACTGGGAAATTTAAGGAATAAAAAGAAATGCAAAGCCACAAACATGTTGTGACCTTTGTATTTTACAGTTCCAAAGAAAAGTCCCGGCTGCAGCCAACAGCACAGGGCTGGGCAGCAAGGGGTTAATTCAGACAGTTAGTTAAAAAAACTGTGACTCTGCTACCAGAGTGAATATTGTACCAGGAATAGGGTCATTCAAACTTTCATCAACCCTGGAACCAGGTGCTGTTACTGTGTTCTCAAACAGCAGGAGAAACGTTCATACACTGAACTGATCATGTTCGTCTGGGATATCCCACTCAGATTTCCCAGATATCCCATGGAAAACACTATCGTTTCAACCAGTATTATTCGCTCACATTCATTGGGACTACACGTGGAATAAACTGAGTGCTAACTACTGGACATCTGAACAGCAGGAAATAAGTTTTGATGTGTCTGAGTTGAATCATTGATGTGCTCTTTTTATAGAGTGTCTGCTGCAGTCGGGAAGTGGTTCAGGGCTGGTCACCTTGACCCAGGACCTACAATTAACACCGGAACAGACCAGGCCTGTTGGGGATTGTAAATGCTTTCAGACAAATTGTAGCGATATTGGTCTGAGGGTTTTGGGACAAGACAGTGTTTTTACCTGTATTTTGAGTGTGTAACTGGGTCGTGGTGACTGTGTTGGGTTAGCTGGGAACTGGGGTGTCAATTCCAGACACAGGAGGTTTTGTACTGTGGACGCTTTGTTTTAATTTTGTTGATTTCCTGTGTTATGAGGGACATCAGTGGGTCAGTAAAACATCAAAATCTTGGTTGAGTCAAACACCGTCTGTGACATTTTGTTCTTTATAAATCCTGAAGTCCAAGAGCCAGTTAAAGGAGGGAACAGGAACCCTGACACCTCGGCCAGGACATCCTCTGGTCACCGGAGGCAGCGAGGGCCCTGGCTGGGCAGGAGAGTGGGACACTCCTCAGTCACCACGATTTCTGGAGGCCGCCTCTTGCTGTCAGGCGGCCGCGGTGATCACTTACTGTCTGACCGAGCGTCCGCAAGCAGTTATCTGAAAAACGAGGGGCTGTTTGACTGCAGCCATTTCCATTCCTGCTTCAACCTCTGGACAACATGACTCAGCTCCTTACACAAGTGGCTCCTGCCACAGCACTCGCTCCTAAAACTGCTCCCCACCACCTTCACTGCATCCTTCTCTCTGTCCTGTTAAAACCAGCCCCCCGCCCGCAGTTAGCTCCATGGAGGCACCTGCCCTGTTCCCAGCACGCTCCACACTCCCAGCAGTGCTGCCCCTCTCAGACGGCTGGTAACCGGCCCAGCCAGCGAGCAGTTGCTTTCAGCTGCCAGTCTCGTGCTGAAGCGGAGTTTATATCCACGTCCGTACCCGCCGATCGCATGCACAGGCCGAGGGACAAAGTGAGGCCCTGGTCTCCCCCCCTGTGGGTGTGATACACAATGGAGATTTCACATGGCTCCAATGCAGATGATCTAATGGGTGTGTTTATGATGATTAAACTAGTCATTATTTCTCCTTCTCCAGAACCTTCACGGAATGAAAAAGACAGTAGTGGCTGTCACTGTCATATTTTGTGAGGTTGTTTCCTGTGTTCACCCAGCAGCTGCCAAACCACCACCTGTCCTTATCTCTGCCTTCAAAACCATTGTGTGTGTCTCAGTATTGCCTCTTGACCTGCAGGATCACTGTTTGGTTGCAGAGAGCCATAGTCTGCTGAAGAAGTTGGCTGTGTTATGCTCTTGAGGGGGAGAGAATTTTGTTACCCATCTTTCCTCAAGACCAAAGGTTACATTTGAAGAAAACAAACACTAAGGTTGCTACTTAGAATGTCACATCATTGTATTTGTTTCAGGAATGATATTTCTATCAATTATGAAAGAAATTAAAGAAACTATTTCTCCTGATGGGCTCTGTACAGGACAAAGTGGGGAGACATAACCTTAAAATTAGAGCCAGGTCAATTCAGGAGTGATATCGGGAAACACTTCTTCACACAATCTTGAACATCCACCCCTCCCCGCCTTAAACAAACTATCTAACTTCAGGTCAATGGAACGCAGGTTTTTGTTAGGTCCGATTATTAAGGTTTACAGAACTGAGGTGGGTAGATGGAGTTGTGCGAGGGTGAGGTTGAGCTCAATCACTGAAACATGGCCCAAGGACAGGGAGGCAGTCAGTGCTCCCCGGAGAGAAACATTTGGAAGAATTCCTCAACCGAGACTCTGCCCTGGACTTGAACACAGTCAACTCCATTCCTCAAAACCCGTCTGGCTCCAACCTGGCACTACCCTGGTCCGGAGTGAAGTCGACATGGACAATAAATCTCCGAGCACAAATGGATCTTTAGCTGATTGGCAGAATGTGATGAGTGGAGTCCTGCAGGGGTCAGTGCTGGGCAAAAATCTGGCAGATTCAGGAATATAATGTGGGAAAATGGGAAGTTTTTCTCTTTGGCAGGAAGAATAAACAAAGCAGAGTATTACTTAGACAGAGAACAGCGGCAGAATTCCCAGATGCAGAGGGATCTGGGTGTTCTAGTGCAGGTACAGAAAGTCATTAAAGGATAACATACCAGGTGAGTGAGCAGCAGCGTTCACCACAGCTCACCTGTTGTTTACAGGCCTCAGGCTTGGCGGGGGGGCGGGGGTGTGCAACTGAGGCCTGGCCCCGGAGGTGACTGCTGAGAGTGGGAGGGGTGTTCAGTGCTCCCCTGGCGCTGTATTCCGCGCACAGGCAATCGAGGTGGGGGGCAGGGTAAGTGAGGGGAGTGGCCACGCATTAGGGACACCCTGTATAAACTGACCATGTCTCTGCAACTGACACAAATCAGGCACAGCCGCAGTGATATGATTGGGGTCAGGCTCCTAGCCTGCCGGCCCATGCAAGCATCACAGAGGCACCAAAGGGTCACCAAGCGCTCCAAACCTTACCCCTCCCCTTCACCCCCCGGCAAAGACTTCGAGTCTGCCACCACTTTATTGGACCGTGGAGCAGTTGGACTGCACACGTTGTACAATCTCCTCGCTAACACTGGCCATGTAGCAGTCACTGCTGGAGGAGCTCACAGCCCCTTGTAATCTCAGCATCCTGGTTTGGACCAGTCTCCCCCATGTTGCAGGCTGATAGGGCAGCCATGCAGCACACTCATCTCTGGCCATCTGGGGGTGAGCAGCACTCTCCGGAAGCATTAAGGGGCAGTTACACAGAGTCAGGAAAGATGTTAAGTGCTGCCATGATAACTGCATCTCTCTCTTTTTCATGCCCCACGTCAGGGTCATGGATCCTGGTGACCTAGCTGTGTGCCTGATGGCCTACAGAGACTGTAGAAGATGGAGGAGAGAGTGACTGAGGCTCCTGGCTATGCAAAGGCAGGAGCAGCAACCTCATGAAGAGGCAGCAGGGGCTCCTGCACACACTGCCCAGGAGTGACAGTGAGCAGTGGCTGGTCAGCGCCTAGCGACACCCAGGGTCTATAGACACCGCCTGCCATTCCTGCAGATGACTGAGAACCAGTGTTGCTGACGACTGCACATGTCCAGGGACCTGGTGATTCACATTTGCCACTTACTGCAGGACTTGGCACCAAGGGGTCCTTTCAGGGCTCCACAGGTGACCTCTGTGGGATTTCACAAATGTATCCATGAGGTCACGAATGCCATCATGTCCATGGCACACAGCTTTGTGCATTTAGCCCGGGACCGGGACAGCCAGGATGCAAGGGCCATTGGATTCACCTGGATCTCAGGATTCCCACAGGTACAGGGTGTGACTGACTGCACCCATGTGGTGCTCAGATCTCCATCGCTACACTCAGTGGACTTCATCACTGCAAGGGCTTCCACTCACTGAACGTGCAGCTGGTATGTGACCACCAGAAACACATCCTGCAGGTATGAGCACGGTTTCCAGGGAGTGTGCACGATGCCTGCATCCTGAGTCGCTCGCAGATCCCTGCAGTCTTCCAGGGTCTACAGAGGCTGCAGGATTGGCTCTGGGACTGGTCATGCCCAGGCTTGTTGAGTGCAGTGTGGATTGTTGCCTGTAACAAGACAACAAGAGGAGACAGAATATGCATTCTTCCCTTTAAAACAATCAACCCAGAGAAAGAATTCATCTTACACTAAACTTATGCTCTTCAAAATCTTGCACAAATAAATCGCTACTAACTACTAAGGCAGGAAGACAGCAATCAATGCAATTATGCAAAGCTATCAATACTCCACAGAAACAATATCTTTCAGTTCAAGACTAGTTACTGGGACACGAAGATAATGATAAACATCATGCGAGCCCATTAAAAACAACGAGACAACAATCACCTGAAGAAGCTCAAATCAGATAAAGAACTAACCTTGATTTGGTTTCAGATAAGAAATTCAATAAACAGTCTAACTGGACAGTCAGTTATGAAGGTGAAGCTGACACAGGAGGGTGAGCAGTTTTGGAGTGGTTGAAGCAGAGTTTAAACAGGGAGTAAGTGAGCCAAGCGGAGGGAGGAGATCTGGAGGTTTGCAGGCCCACAGGCAACATCACGGTGAGCAGCACGGGGTGGCAGGCTCAACCAAAGACAAGGCCGCAACCGCAGCCCTCCACGAAGATTGACCACCCACAACCGCACCCTCCACCCAACTGAAGAACCTTCACAGATTCCACAGACCAGGACCACGTGGGGATGGCAGGCCCCAGAGGACAGAGTGTACCCCAAAACTGCAACCCGCTTACCTGGCTGGATTTCAAACTGTCAAGGAACCCTGGTTGGTGAGCATGATCCCCGACCTCCTAGTTCAATTTAGTTAGATTTTGGGGGTGGGACAAGGGTAAGGGGATTAGTAGCGTGATTTTCCCTCGTTATGCCGTGTGTTCCCCATTCTTAACTAAGTGTACTTTGTAGGTCTGTATAATCTCAGTGTAATCCTAATGTTATAAGTTCATTTGTGACTTCAATAAACCCAGTTTTTTTTCTGGCACCAAAACCAGTTGTCTGCTGCACTTTGTCACAACCCCCAAATAAGTCCAAGGTCTAGAATCCAGGGAGTGGGAGTGATTCGGACCGCTCAGAAGACAGTGAAGCTGACACACACACCACCCCCTACAGGAGCTGCACGTCTCCTTCGATGAGGAGGACGCTGATGGGGATGACATTGGGGATGAGGCTCTCGCACTGGCTAGACGAGGCAGGCACACTCGGGAGGCCCTCATCGCTGTCAGATTTGGGGAAGATGACGACAACATGCAGTGAGGTCACTCCATAGTTCTTTATACAGCCTCTGAGAATGTCTGACTCCTGTCTGGCCGAGGGCAGCTCGCTTGTGCTCCATGATCACGGTCATCTCACAGACACAGCATCAGATGCGTCTAAAGTTTCATGGCTGTTTCTGCCTTCAGCACCTCAGCCCTTCAGGAGCTGGTGCACAGCATCACTGGTCACAGATGCTGGTGCTGGGGGCACACACAGTATGAGGGAACTCTGTGGCACCTGCCCACTACATTCTGGCAGCAATGACCAGCACCGCCGAGGTACAGGCATCAGTAATGTTTCCAGGGAGTGAGAGGCTGGACCATCACTGTGGTCTGAAGGCTGCACAGAGCACAGGGAAGAGGCCCTGGACTGAGACACCCGCCTTTACCTTGTGCAGAAAGGTTTCACATTTGAGCGATTAACTCCTGTGCCCAGGCTGGACAAATAATTCTCCATTGCTCTCAGCTGCTGCTTGTTGCTGCTTCAGTTGCAGTTAGAGTGAGGAGAGTTGGATGCTGCTTTGTGCTCCTGTTTGCTGACTGAGAGAACTACTGCAGTTGGATTCCTCCAGTTGTTTACTGCCTGCTTACCTGCCTCAAGAAGCCTTCCAAACTTCATCAACGTCATCCTCCTCCTCCATTGCCTGGGGGAGTTGGAGCCTGGAGGGTCTCTGTGGGACCAACAGGGAGAAGGAGAGAGGGGGAGAGGAAGAGCTGCTGTTGCTGCTGCTACAGGACAGGGAGGCCAGGACTGAATAATATAACATCCTAGGTGGGGGTCTGGACATTTATTTGTTCAGGTGGGGGCAGAAAAAGAACTGTTTTGTAGGGGGAGGGCAGAGGACTGTCCTAGAGACTCGGGGGAGAAAAAGGGGGGGCGTGCGCGCCTGTGTAAAATCTTATCAGCCCCCCCTCCCTCCATCCCCAACATACCATCACCACTCCCCACTAGGCCTAAACCCAGGTAGCTGGTGCTGCCTGGTGAAGAGGAACAGGCCTCACTCCTGTGTGCCAGGCAGTACCAGCTGCCTGGTGAAGACATCGCCCTCCCCCTACCGGAAGATCATCAAGGCCCCCCCGACCCGTCCATCTTTCCTCCCAAAGACACCCACCTCCACTTTCCCCTTTCCCTCCTGTGTCTCCCTGTCCTCTACCCCTCTCCCTCCTCTCCATTAACATCTCAGAGGGGGAGGTTATTTCCATCTTTCTCCCTCGTGGAGGAGACTATATAAAAATATAAATATTAGGACCAATATTTCTCAGGGTGGGTGTGACTCAGCCCCTATGGCTGCTTTACCATCACCTGTAGCCGGGTCTTCAGGGGCTAATGTGGGGGCGATGCTGTCACCGGTGGAGGGATCTCCCCAAAAAGACCTACGCGGGGGCAGCTGCTCCTGTGGCCCCTTCACCTTTCCACCTCCTCACGAGGGCCCTGGGGGTGAAGAGCTACACCCACCCCGAGATGACCATTGAGGCCTGCGTCAGGACGATGGCCGGGGTCGTCTGCCCCTCAGCCACAGTCGCTGCCTCGAAGATGTACGGTGAAGCCGTCATTTTCCTGAGGTCCGAGCGGGCGGTGTACCTGACCCTGGATAAGGGGCTCACTCCAAAACTCTTCACAATTCACACTGACAATGCTTCTTATCCCAGCCGTGGATGAGCTTTAGCTATTTTTTGCTGTGACATTTTGTTCTTGATAAATCCTGAAGTCCAAGAACCAGGTAAAGGCGGGAATGGGAACCCTGACACCTCGGCCAAGGCCATTGGATTCACCTGGATCTCAGGATTCCCACAGGTACAGGGTATGACTGACTACACCCATGTGGTGCTCAGGTCTCCATCACTACACTCAGTGGACTTCATCACTGCAAGGGCTTCTACTCACTGAACGTGCAGCTGGTATGTGACCACCAGAAACACATCCTGCAGGTATGAGCTCGGTTTCCAGGAAGTGTGCATGATGCCTACATCCTGAGTCACTCGCAGATCCCTGCAGTCTTCCAGGGTCCACAGAGGCTGCAGGGTTGGCTCCTTGGGGACAAGGGACACCTGCAGAGGCCGTGGGTGATGACACCCGTGTGGCGGCCTCAGGCTGCAGCAGAGCGACTGTATAATGAGGCTCATGCAGCATCTCGCAACCTGGAGCAGACCATCGGGATGCTGAAGATGTGGTTCCGGTGCCTGGACCGGTCTGGTGGAGCCCTGCAATATAGTCTGCAGAGGGTGTCACACATCATCACCGTCTGCTGTACCCTTTACAACCTGGCGCTGCAACAGGGAGAGGAGCTGGATGAGGGGGAGATGAAGGAGTTGCACATCTTCTCTGATGAAGCAGACGCTGATGGAGATGACGACATGCAGTGAGGACACTCCATAGATCTTCACCCAGCCTCTGAGAATGTCTGACTCCTGTCTGGCCGAGGGCAGCTCGCTTGCGCTCCATGATCAAGGCCATCTCACAGACGCAGCCATGAAACTTTAGACGCATCTGATGCTGTGTCCACCTTCAGCACCTCAGCCCTTCAGGAGCTGGTGCACAGCATCACTGGTCACAGATGCTGGTGCTGGGGGCACACACAGTATGAGGGAACTCTGTGGCACCTGCCCACTACATTCTGGCAGCAATGACCAGCAACGCCGAGGTACAGGCATCAGTAATGTTTCCAGGGAGTGAGAGGCTGGACCATCACTGTGGTCTGAAGGCTGCACAGAGCACAGGGAAGAGGCCCTGGACTGAGACACCTGCCTTTACCTTGTGCAGAAAGGTTTCACATCTGAGTGACACGAACAGTGTTCATCAGAACATGGAGCCACAGGCAGGGAGACATGGTTGGGAGTTTATTGACAATAGTGAACAGTGTGTACAAGTGATTAACGCCTGTGCCCAGGCTGGACAAATAATTCTCCACAGGGAGAGTTGGTTGCTGTGCTGCTGGATTCTGGCTACAGACTGCTGGCTGCTAACTACTGACTCCAGGCTCTGGCTGCAGCTTCTGGCTGCCTTTCCAGTGTGACCTTCAGTTTTGCTGCTGCTCGAAGTGTGTCTGTAACTGAGGCCTGAGGCCTATTCAAGACCTGGGCTGCCTGTTGTGCTGCTGCTGCATGACACCTGCAAGAGGGGAGGCCTGCAGCTTGAGGCCTGAGGCTTTTCAGGCCTACATTGAAGAGAGAGGAAGGAGAGGAGTGAACCAGAAGGGAGAAGAGCTTCCCATCTTCTGGAGGCGTGTGATTTGGACTTGAGTGGGGAGTGTTGTTGTTTGGAATTGGACTGTGTTACGATGGGGGAGGAAGAAGTGGAGGAACAACGACTGAGGGGTGTGGGTGCATTTAGACAGCGTTTTAGACTTGGGTCATCCGCTATCCCCCCCACCCCTCCTCTTCCCGGTTGTCGGAGTCCAGGCTAGCTGGGGCTGCCTGGTGAAGAGCAACTATTCCAGCTTCTGTGTGCCAGGCAGTCCCAGCTGCCTGGTGAAGGCATCGCCCTCCCCTCTCGGACCCCTCACAAGCTGCAGCTCCCCAACCCCCTCAACTCCCTACCTCTGCCACACCTCCCCCTTCGTCACCAGGGGGAAGTGAGGCCGGGGGAGGGGGGAGTTTGAGGTTCGGTGGGGTCAGTGAGGTTGGGGAAGGTGCCAGTCCCGCTCAGCATTTTGGTCCTGGGCCTTTGTCATGTGCACTGCCTCCGGCGCCAGGTTATTGTGCGCCTGGTCCGGGAGGAGTGCACTGGGGCGGGGGGGGGGAGATTTGATATTACCCTTGAGGGGGGTGCCTAGCGCATTTTTTGGAGTGTGGATAGTGTGTGGTGCCAGGAGTCATCTAGCCCACCAGGGGACTGCAGCACTCCCTTCATGTCCCCCACAATTGGGTCATTGGGTGGCGGTGACAAGGGGGGGGGGGAGGGGGTCTCCCTGCTCCATCTCAGCCAGATTCGCCCGGCGTCCTGGTACCTACGGAAGAAGCTCCAGGCCCAGTCACGTCCGGAGCCAGAGGCAGAGTAGGGCTCTGAACCGCTGTCACCCTCTGACCCGATCATAGGAAAGCCGACCAGAGAGAACCCCTCTGGCCTTGATCCAGGGGGTGGGACCGAGGTGGAGGTGGAGCCGACTGGCAGGTCTGAACCAGCCCCTGTACTCAATGTGGGGGAGGGGTTGGAAGCCGGGGGTGACGACCCGGAGGAGGATGGGGTGTCGATAGCGAGAACCACCCACGACCGAGAGTGATTGGAGCCAGGTGAGGTGACGGGGGATTCGGTGCCCACTGTCGACTCCCCACTCATCCCCCTTGGGGAACTCTGGGATTTTCTAGCGAGTAGTCGCGTCGCTGAGACAGGGTCCGGCTGGCCTTGGATCGGTGGTATTCGTATCCTCTTCTGTTCTGCTCCACTCGCGAGGCCCTCAAAGCTCCTGGGCTGGACAGGAACGCTAAGAGGAGGTCCACACGTTTCTCACTGGGCTCCTGAAGGGGAGGAAGCCTTAAAAACAAAGTTCCCTCCTCCTTTTATCCCAGGTGAAGGTTGCACATTCTTCTGACAATGAAGACAACCATAGCCAGCCTCAACATCCACGGCAGCAGGGACGCACAGCGCAGGTTCCAGAACCTCTGGATCCTCCGGGATGGGAAGTATGCCGTGTGCTTCCTGCAGGAAACCCAGACCGTTCCGGGAGACAAAGCTACGTGGCTCCTGGAGTGGCGAGGGGGGGTCTACATGAGTTACCCAGCCTCCAATTCTGGCGGGGTGGCTATCTTGGCCCCACATTTTCAGCCGGAGATCTTGGGGGTGAAGGAGCCGGTGCCAGGCCGGTTGCTGCACCTGACTGTGCGCCTGGGGGGTGCGGTGCTTCACTGTGTGAATGTGTACGCTCCCCTGGGCACACAGCAGCAAGCGAGACTCTTTGAGGAAGTGTTCACTCATCTTGGCTCCATTGAGGTGGGGGGGGGGGGGCGCGGGCAAGTGCCTCATCCTCGGGGGTTATTTCAATGTACCCTCGAGGCCCGGGACCGTCACTGTTTCCAGCACCGCTCGCTCGGTGTGAATAAGTTACGAGACCTGGTCAGGTCCTTTGACTTGGTGGACGTCTGGCGATAGCTTTACATTGAGCCCCCTCTGAGATGGTTGCCCTGGCGACTTATTTCTTCCACCAGGTGCACGGCCTGAATGACGTGCGGCCTGTTTATAGAGCTGAGGGGCCTTGCTGGCTCCTTCCAGGCGTTGCAGTCTTTTACCAGGACCTGATCAAAGTCTGGAACATGTCAATGGTTTGGCCAAGTCGGTGGAGAATTGGCAAATGGAATTCAAATCTGAAAAGTGTGACATTGCATTTGGGGAGGACAGAGTAAGGGAATCCTCAAGAAACGGGAAATTATTGAGTGGGGTTGAGGAAGTGAGACCTTGGAGTGCATGTCCACAGGTCCTTGAAGGTGGCAGGACAGGTGGTTAAGGCAGTAAGGACATATGGAATGCTTTCCTTTATTGGGCGAGTTATTGAAGACAAGAGCAGGGATGTTATGTTGGAACTGTATAAAATGATTAGACCACAGCTGGAATTTTCTGTAAAGTTCTGGTCGCCACATTACAGGAAGGACATAATTGCTTTGGAGGGAGTACAGAGGAGATTTACAAGAATGCTGTCAGGGCTTGGAAATTGCAGCTATAAGGAGAGATTGGATAGGATAGGGTTGTTTTCCTTAGAAGAGGAGGAAGAGGGGTGACCTAAATGAGATGTACAAAATTTTGAGGGGCCTGGACAGGAAAGACTTGTTTTCCCCTAGCTGAGGGGGTTAATTACCTGGGGGCATAGATTTAAGGTGTTTGGTAGGAGGATTAGAGGGGACATGAGAAAAAAAAAAAATTTCCACCCAGGTGGTGGTGGGCATCTCAAATTCATTGCCTAAGTTGGTGATTGAGTCCGAAACACTCGACTCATTTTTTTAATAAGGTACCTAGATCTGCATCTGAAGCGCTGTAACCGGTAAGATTATGGACCAGGTGCACTGTAAAGTGGGATTAAAATGAGCGGTTAGTTTCTCTCTTTTTGGCCGGTGTAGACACGATGGACTGAATGGCCTCTTTCTGCATCGTAACTTTTCTATGGTTCTAAAGACAGACATGTTTTTTCTTAAAAGACCAGAAGCAAAAGCTGGCAGAGAATGTGAAATAACCACTTTCTGGAAAATTCCTCTGTGGATTATACTTGACCAATAGAGAGACAGGGAGAGCTTGACTCAGAATATTGAATGTCACACCCAAAAAGTTGTCAAGGCCTACTTCAGACAGAGATAGTTGTAAGAAATGCAATGTAAAAGACTAGACTGTAATCCCCTGCGCTTGTGGAGACAGAGACCGATTACCACATCTCAACAGAAACCATCTCCTGTTGAGTTCTCTCTCAATGTAAAAATGATCTGGAGGTGAAAGACATGTTTTTTCCCTTCCGTGAATACACAAGGGAATGGTTAAAAAAGCAGCTGCAAACCTGATCTATGTTCTAGTATGCTCGCATATGCTGTGAAGGTCAGAGCAGAAAAATGATAACTAGAAATCTGGCTGGAGACAAGTCAGCAAAGCCACAATCAAGGAAGGAAAGCTTTTTCAGCTAACTTGCAGAACCAAATGTCTACAAACCAACTGCCAAAGAAAGCTCAACTGGAAGCACCCAACATTTCACCATCTGCTCCCCATGGACAAGCTAAAGGCTGATGTGTATATCTTTCACTTTTGATTTTGGACTCAACTTTTCACTTCTAGAGAGAGTGTGTGTGTGAGTGTGTGTATTGTAGGGGGGGGTATGTGTGTGTATGTATGGGTACATGATAACAGATCTGTACATGGACAGAGACACATACATAGAGAGCAAAGAAGGAAGAACAGAACCCATTAACATCATGAGAGGGGTCAAACAGGGTGACCCAATATCACTGATACTATTTAATAACATTATGGATCCTCTTATCTGTACCCTACAAGAGGCACAGTTGGGCGTCCACTTGCCCTTTAGGGGAATAAAGATGTGTTGCTCAGCTCTGGCGTTCGCTGATGACATTGCTCTGCTCAGCGACTCCCATGCCGGCATGACCAAGAACTTGGCAATTGTACAGGACTTCTGCCAAAAGACAGGACTGGAGATGAATGCCAGGAAGACCAAGGGCTTCCACTTCATCCACAAAAGGAAGACGTTCCTGTACAACACAAGAGTGAACTGGCAACTGAAAGGAGGTCCGATCTCCTACATACCACCAGGAGACACAGAAATACCTGGGTGCCAGAATCGACCCATGGGCAGGAGTCACCGAGGAGCAATGGGGATCCAGGATCGGTATGTTGATAGAGAATCTGAAGAAGGCAGCTCTTCGGCCTATCCAGAGGATTGAAATCCTTAAAATGCATATGATACTCCTCCCCCAGTCCACCATTGGGGCAACCCTCCTCGATTGCCACAACAGAAGCTCCTCTTGCTATTCAGCGGGAGTCTAACATGGCGGGCTCCTCAAAGCCTCAGCTGCACAGATGAGGTACGGCCAAGTCCTGCAGGGCAAGGGGCCAAGATCAGATCAGCAACCTCTCTCTAGCACAGCTGCCAGAGAGGAGGGAACACTCCACCTGAGCACTGGGAAACCAGTCACACAAACGCCAGAGTTATCACCAAGTGGGTCACAGGGGTGCATTTCTTATGGCTGTTGAAATGTAATGTCTCTTCATTAATCATGTCCATAAGCCCTGACCTTATCGTCCCTCTTGCAGAGATTATTTTAATTTGTCATTGTTGTTCAACTTCTTTTGGGAGATAAAGATGAGCACTAACAATAGGGGCACACAGGATGCATCAAGCGTCAATAACTGGACACTGTTGACAGGATGTTGACACGAGGGAACGTCACATTCCACATGGGATCACGTTTGGACACATACAGAGCACACATCAGGAGGCCAGGACTTCAACTGTTTAAACTTCTGCTTTATCAAGGCAACCCTGGTGTCAGCGCCAAACATGTGGGTCACATCCAGGATCTTCCACTCTAACATCGCTGTCTTCCCTCACCTACCATATCATCCAGAACTAGTGTGACAACGTCAGCAATGCACCCAATATGTTATCATATTGTGTGTAACCCTCCTGCTTTTGGTGCAGATTATTCAGCTCACGTAGTCAGTCTGACCCTGTGCTCTCCGAACAAGGTGTTTGCCCTCGCACATGGCTTCACTTTTCATGTTCCTACTTCCCATAAGACAGGAAGATGCGTTTGCAAAGTTTGAACACCTCTATTCTCAGCTATCTCGTCCCAAACCAGAGTCCAGTGAAACGTCCAGTCCTTGAAAGCTGATCCAGTGCATCCGTATTGAGGAGATTCACCAGGATGTTGCCTGGGATGAAGGATTTAAGTTATGAAGAGAGGTTGGATAGATTTTGGGTTGTTTTCATTGGAGCAGAGAAGACTAAGGGGCGACCTGATCGAGGTTTACAAGATTATGAGGGGCATGGACAGGGTGGATAGGGAGCAGCTATTCCCCTTAGTTGAAGGGTCAGTCACAAAGGGACATAAGTTCAAAGTGAGGGGCAGTAAGTTTGGGGTGGTGGATGGGGGGGTGGGATGCGAGGGAAAACTTTACGCAGAGGTTGGTGACGGTCTGGAATGCGGAGCCTGGGAGGGTGGTGGAGGTGGGTTGCCTCACGTCCTTTAAAAAGTACCTGGATGAGCACTTGGCCCATAGACTTGAATGTTATGAGGTGCCAAGTGCTGGTAAGTGGGATTAGGTAGGTAGGTAGGTTAGGTGTTTCTCACATGTTGCTGCAGACTCGATGGGCTGAAGGGCCTCTTCTGCACTCTGTGATGGTGATATTGCATGGAATGACTGGCCTGATTTTCACACACTGTCTGGTGGCATTGAGGCCTCAATGCCAACCCAGACATTTGCAAGGCTGACAAAGGACCTGGAATAGTCAACAAGCATGACGATAAATCCACCAACATACACACTGTTCTTAATGAGCGATCCAAATTTACATTCATTGGATCTCACAACCCTGCTCGGAAATCAAGTTACAGAAACGTGTGTTAGGCTCGTGTCTGTAACAAGCTGCCTGGTGGCTCATATGATGGGATTTGTCCTCATGTTCACTACACCCACACACAGAGCCCTCCCCCAACAAATAGCACCTCCCCAAGACACAACATAAACGTGAGGTCATTTAAATGTTCTTTTCCCCCAGTGTGTTTAAGGCTTTGTGCAGGGAATTCCTCATCCCTGGGTAGCTCAGGAGGATGAGAGTTAGGATTTTAATCCCAGTGACAACTCCAAATCTGAAGCAGATGATGATTTAAGTTTTTATTCAAAATACAAGAGATTTTTTACCAAAAACATGACAATCAATTCTCTGCAGTCTGAATGCATTAGCAGTCAGGAGTCTCATGAAATTTCCTGGTTATATTTCTACAGCATTCACTGATCAATGCAGTCCTTAACCAATTGCAAGATCTTATACCCACTTTACCCACTGTTTATCAGGCCATTTCCTGCAACATTTCAGCCACCATCTTGAGGGCCCGGAGGCAGCAATCACTGCCTGATCCTCCTTGGCAACTTCAACGCTGGAGTCGGGAAGGACAGACCCTCCTGGGAGATGTAATCGGCAGAATTACTGACAGAATATGCCTGGAACACAGCCTCATGACCAACACCATGTCCCGTCAGAGACAGGTACAAGACCTTATGGCAACATCCTCACTCCAAGCACTGGCACCTGCTTGAACACATCATTGTCCGAGTGAGGGACCGCAAGGACGAGTGTGGTCACCCACGTCATGACAGGAGCTGACCATTCTGGGGAGGCGGTGGCAGTGGTATTGTCACTGGACGAGTAATCGAGACCCAGTAATCGAGGCCTGCCATGGCAGATGGTGACATTTAAATTCAATATAAACCTGGAACTAAATCTGATGATGACAACATCATTGCCGATCATAAAAACCCACCTGGTTCACTAATGTCCTCAGGAAATCTGTCATCCTTACCCGGTCTACATGTGACTCCAGACCCACAGGAATGTGTTTGACTCAAATGCCCTCCGAACAAGGGCAATTAGGGATGGGCAATAAATACTGGGCCTAGCCAGCAACACACACATCCCATGAACAAAATTTAACAAAGATTGCTGGATGGACCACCACCTAATTCGCTCTAACATCATTAACGTAGTCCCAAAGCAGCGATGTAACTGTATAAAACGCTGCTTGGACCACAGCTGGAATTTTGTACAGAGTTCTGGTCACCACATTACAGGAAGGACACTTGCTCCAGAGAAAGTGCAGAGGAGATTTACAAGAATGTTGCCTGAAAATTGCAGCTAATGGAGGAGAGATTGGGTAGGCTGGGGCTGGTTTCCTTAGAGCAGAGGAGGCTGAGGGGTGGTGACCTAATTGAGGTGTACAAAATTATAAAGGGGCCTAGATATCAGGTAGACAGGAAAGCCTCGTTTCCCATAGCTGAGGGGTCAATTACCAGAGACATAGATTTAAAGGTGATTGGTAGACAGATTAGAGGGGATGTGAGGAAAAACACTCACCCAGAGGAATTCACTGCCCACGTTGGTGGTTGAGGCTAAAACAGTCACCTCATTTGAGAAAGGTACCTGGATCTGCACCTGAAGCGCTGTAACCTCCAGAGCTACAGACCAGGGGCTGGAAAGTGGGATTGAAATTAATTGCTCCACTATTGGTGGCTGTACCTTCAGTTGCCTGGGCCCCAAGCACTGGGATTCCCTCCCTACACCTCTGACACAAACCTTCCTTTCCTCTTTTCTGACACTGATTAAAACACACCCACTGACTAAGCCTTTGGTCACCTGACCTAATATTTCCTTATATGGCTTGGTTCACTTGGTTCTATAATGCTCCTGTGAAGCACCCTGGGACATTTCATGAGGTTAATGGTGCTGAAGCACAGCACTTTCAATTCTGCTTCAGAGCAAGAAAGACACGAGCCTTTTAAGCAGAGCAAGTCTCCTTTCCACAGGCTGCAGATTAGCCCCTGATGTTCTGCATATCCTACACAGACAGAAAGGCTAAATGAGGACACGCTGAAAGAGGCTGGAGGGGGAAGTTAGTGCCCAGCATCAAAGATGATGCAACATTATCGTCACATCATTAGAGCAGGTGACAAGGTAGAAAATCACCTTCACTCACCTCCCGGGAGTGGAAACGGCCGGACCTGCGAGGGACACCTCAACTCAGGCAGCTGATAAATAGAGGGCGAGGCTACAGTGCCCTGAAGTTTGAGTTCAAACCTCATTCCAGGGCATTTATTTTTAAGTTCAAGGCATTCATCATCAGCATTGTCGTCCCATTTTCTTGGTGTAACAAAGTTGCACAGTGCTGCAATAAACTTGGCCTTGTCAATGTGGGATTTATAACCTGAAGGCGCTTTGGTTACTCTGATAGTGTCTCAACTGAGGTATCAGTGTTCCAAAATTCTTAGCAAGTGATTTTATGCAAATTATGTGTCTTGTCTTTATCTGCTGAGGCAAATACTTTTTTTTTGCATTTTGTTCTCTTTTGTAATGATTTTTGTGCATTACCATCCAATGAACTAAGTACCATACTCCTCTGTAAAACAGGGTTTTGGGTAACTGAAAACAAGGTGCTAGCACGGTGGTGCCATAAACTGTAACTGAATTCATTTTATAACTGAAGATGACGTCTGGCACAAGTGTACCTTGTATTGTCACTACTGGGTGAATTTGTGTAGCAGGATTGGGGAAGATACCAGCTAAGATTACATTTCATAGGATGTACAGCACAAGAACAGGCCATTCTGCCCAACCAGTCCATGTTAACGTTTATGCTCCACTCGAGCCTCCTCCAATCTTTCCTCATTTAAATCTAGCATAGTAACCATCTATTCCCTCCTGCCTCATACATGCTTTTCTAGCCTCCCATTAAATGAATCTACTATTCCCTGTGGTAGCAAGCTCCACACTCTCACTACCCTTTGGGTAAAGAAGTCTCTTCTGAATTTCCTTATCAATTCTACCAATCTGACATGAGTTTAATGTTTGAGGACTATACCTGGTACTCAACTAACTTACCCCTTGATAAGTAACAATTTATTTTATTGAGTGGCTCAAGTGAAGGTCCAAGGCCTGTTGTACAGGTTACTGCCAAAAATAGAGAAGATAAGGAACTTGATTTAAAAAGCGTTTATCATATAATCAGGACATTATAGATTGTTTGAGAAGCGATTATTTTTCAAGCACCTTCACAGTTGACAGGCGAATGCAGCAACTTGCACAAGACAGTCTTACAAATGAGAAGAATATCCTGTTAATCTGTTTTCTGTGCTGTTGGTTCAAGGATGAATGTTAGCCAGGACACTAAGTACCATGTCATGTGACCTTTCACATCCTTGTGAACCACTGGAATTTGTCTTGGTTTAAGGTCTCATCTAAAAGACTACACTGTTCTGCGTCTGGGTCTTTAGCCCAGATAGTTTTCTTGCCTTAGCATATCGAACCACTTCTCTAGGCAAGGCTTCATTTCCAATGAACTGGAGTACGCCTTCCTTATCTGCCCAGTATATAGATCGCTAGCTCGTGGATCAAAGCGAAAGCCTCTGTTGCTGTCTTTTGACAACTGGCTAATCATGTCCCCTCATGTAACCATTGGACAGAATTAAAATGAATGCTCCTATAGACAGAATGAGGCTATAAATATTTGTGGGTTTATTAGAATGTAAATATAGGTGAACTGTAGATTTGCATTGGATACATTCCTCTTCTGAACTGTTAAATTACAGTGCGAATTGGACCAGACACAAGAGGTAGAAATAATTTGCTTTCATTTTTCAGGCCTAATACAGCAATGGAGCACACCAGTTTAGCAGTAGAATGATCTGCACACAAGATGTGGAGGCACTGGTCTGACCTGGAAATTTGTGGAGCCCATTTCTTTACAGCTTAGACGTAAGAACTAGGGGCAGGAGTAGGCAATTCAGCCCCTCGAGCCTGCCCCACCATCCAATACGATCATGGCTGATCTCATTTCGGCCTCAACTCTAATTTCCCGCCCTCTCCCCATAACCTTTTACCCCGTTACTAATTAAAAATCTGTATCTCCTCCATAAATTTATTCAGTGTCCCGGCGTCCACTACACTGAGGTAATGAGTTCCACAGATTCACGACCCTTTGAGAAAAGTAATTCCTCCTCATCTGATTTAAATTTACCACCCCTTAGCCTAAAACTATGGTTTCTTGTTCTAGAATGCCCCACAAGGGGAAACATCTGCTCCATGTTTACTTTGTCTATTCCCTTTAGCATCTTATATACCTCAATTAGATCTCCTCTCATCCTTCTAAACTCTAGCGAGTATAAGCCTAAACTGCTCAATCTCTCCTCATAAGACAAGCCCTGCACCTCTGGAATCAGTCTAGTGAACCTCCTCTGAACCGCCTCCAATGCAACTACATCCCTCCTCCTGGGGGCCAAAACTGTGCACAGTACTCCAGGTGTGGTCTCACCAATGCCCTGGACAGTTGCAACAACACTTCCCTATTTTTATACTCTATTCCTTTAGCAATAAATGCCAAAATTCCAGTTGCCTTCCTTATTACCTGCTGTACCTGCATACTAGCTTTCAGCGATTCATGCACGAGGACACCCAGATTCCTCTGCACTGAAGCATTCTGAAGTTCTCTCCATTTAAATAATAAGTCACCTTTTTATTCTTCCGACCAAAATGGATAACCTCACATTTATCCACGTTAAACTCCATCTGCCAAATTTTGGCCCATTCACCGAACCTGTCCATATCCATTTGTAAATTTCTTATTCCTTCATTGCAACTTACTTTCCCACCTATTTAGGTGTCATCTGCAAATTTAGCTATAGTACCTTCTATTCCTGAATCCAAATCATTAATATAGATTGTAAATAGTTGGGGCCCAAGGACCGAACCCTGTGGCACCCCACTAGTTACAGCTTGCCATCCAGAAAAAGACCCATTTATCCTGACTCTCATTTGCATATTTAGGGGCCTAATGCTTGAAGGCCCCATCCAGATATCAGTCAGCTGAGCACAGTAGCCTGCCACACCCCAGGGTCTTCAGTAACCCCAAGGGCCACCAACTTCAATTTAAGTTAATTTTTTTTTGTTCTGCCAAGTAAACCCATCGTGTGGAGCCAGAAGGAGCAGGCCGGTTTGGATATCCCCACAGGGATTGCTCAATAACTTACTCCAATTCCTCAACCCTGGACTTGCCAGATGGTCACTGCCAGTAATACACAGGCAGCTCAATATTGATTTCTTCACTCAGGCTTGCTGCCTGTGGAGCTAGGATAACTAGATTTTCATTAACCTCAGACCCCTTGATTCAGGTGGGTGTTGACCAAGTGCAAAACAAAATCAACCTTTTTGTGGTTGTTACTGACAGATTAGAAAAACTTTGTGCAATCTGTATCCCTGGGACCAAAAAAACAATTAACAGTCAAACATATGTGGAAACAAAGCACAAGATGTTTCCCTTTAGCCAATGAAAATGAAGTATGTCTTCAGTACAGCAGTGAAGCACAAACATTGAATGCAAGCTCAAAACCAGGATATCTTGATCCTGCACAAAAATCTAGGCTGACATTCCAGTCTAGCACTGAGGGAATGCTGCACTGTTGGAGGCGTTGTCTTTCAGCTGAGATATTAAACCGAGGCCCCTTCTGCACTCAGGTGGAAGTAAAAGATCCCTGGGCACTGTTTTGAAGACAGGCGGGAAATTATTCCAGGTGCTTTGGGCAATCTTTATCCCTGAATCAACATCACAAAGAGAAAAATAAAAGCAAAATACCATTGGAGATCTGAAATAAAAACAGAAGAAAGTGCTGGGAAAACACAAGAAGTCTGCTTCTCTCTGCACAGATGCTGCCAGAGTTTGTGTTTCGAGTCCAATATGACGCAGCAGAAGAGAGCCTTGGTTTAATGCCTCATCTGAAAGACAGTACCGCTGACATTGAAGTACTACCTCAGTACTTCACTGGAGTGTCATTCTTGACTGGCAGTGTACATTTCCACTTCTCTTCAGCTCTGAAGAAGAGTCATACGGACTCAAAACGTCAGCTGTTTCTCCCTGCACAGATGCTGCTAGACCTGCTGAGTTTTTCCAGCATTTCCTGGCAGTGTGCTGTCTGACTGAAAAGGAATAAAACTTGCTTTTATATAATGCCTTCCATGCTCACAGGGCATTTCAAAGTGCTTCACAGGCAATGAATTACTTTTG